>NC_092865.1:63288236-63318370 GCF_032062135.1 Pyxicephalus adspersus | reverse complement strand
GAAACATATATGGTGCTGGTAATATAAAACATTTTTAAGGACAGTAAGTACGTAAAGAAATTTCTACTTAATGATATTGTCAGTTGTCCACTATGCCTAATATAATTTGAAGAACAGTCAATACCCTTTGATTTATAGTTTGTTCTCCATGACATAAGTTCTTCAGCAGTCATAAACAGCCATGCGGAATACAGACATCTAGGTTCATATTATCTTCCATATCTGCTTCATCAGTTTGCACAGTTTCAGTAGAAATATCTCCTTCATTGCTTTTGATTTTCAAATAGCCCCAGGGAAGAAGGTGTCTCAGAATTGGAAATACTCTTCCAGTTATCTTTACCGATTCATCCTTGAAAGCGGAGTTACCCAACAGCTATCATTTGCACTAAGCTTCTCCAGAGCTATTAATATTTAGCATCCATTTACACCCATATTTTCACTCCCTGTTAACTCTGTCTTGTAGCCCCCGAAGCACTTCATAATAAAACATGTCAGGCTCCAATAAGTCATGCATATCCCATTTTCCATGACACAAACCAGTGCAAAGTCATTAATTAGCATGTGTTTGATCTATGCACTCCATCTTTAAAGGCAACCTGTTTATGTTTCTTTTAAATTACTCGAATACCAGGCATTTATATATTGAAAACTAATGTGCTCATTTAATAACCTGGTACAGAGATCACATATGTTAGTAAGTACCATACATTAATCTCTACTGATAGAGATCCTGTTACTTCTGCTGCTAACTCTGTGTAATAAGTAGTGTTGGTCGAATATCTCACTATTCGATTCAACAGCTATTCGATCGAATAGGGTGATATTGTTCGGGTGATCGAATGCCAAATTTGAACACTATTGAAGTCAATAGTGGGGGAATTCAGGTTATTTTTAGGGACTATCAAGGGCTGCAAGAGCAATCTGATTGCTCTTGCAGCCCTTTACTAGTTGTATGTGTTCTTGGATAGAGTTTCTCTATCCAAGAACACAGGGCACTGGATGTGATGAATGGGGAAACTTGTCCCCATTAAACCTCTAGTGCCCGGGGATC
The DNA here is from genome assembly GCF_032062135.1 of Pyxicephalus adspersus. Taxonomy (NCBI): domain Eukaryota; kingdom Metazoa; phylum Chordata; class Amphibia; order Anura; family Pyxicephalidae; genus Pyxicephalus; species Pyxicephalus adspersus. The sequence continues at coordinate 63,317,319 of NC_092865.1, read as the reverse complement.
ACCTGTAGTCACAGCTGTGACCGCAAAGTTCCCACGGTCATGTGACTGAACTGCAGATGAATTAACCTGTAGTGCCTCGGGGATCGCTCACTCTTCTCAATGATTGCAGACTCTGCTGCAATCATTGAGAAGATGCCCGACCGGCAAGTATCTATTACTGTGTAACACGCACAGTAATATAATACATTTGTTACATTTCTTGTATGGGTAAAAAAGACAGAAAGTGAAGAGAAATCATTCTTAGGCCCCATGTCAATGGGCTTTTGTTCACATAAAAACCGAGCAAGCCTATGGGAATGAAAAACTGGTTTGAAGCTGGTTAAAGCAGGACAGAAATAGGTCAACCCAGGCCAATGCACCTGTTGATGAACTCTGAATGGTCTCAGAAGCAACTCACACTAATTTCACACTGATGTCATTGACACTTCCAGAAGCATGTGGCTTTCCCCTTTTACAAGTATGCCTAGAGTAAAGGTTATATTATAAATATAAATTGTATGTCTAGCACAAATATTTCTTGGTATCATTAGACAGAGTAGGGATGGATGAAACCCTTGTTGAGTTTTTACTGCTACCTAGGACTTTGTTTAAGTGATTTGCCCTTGTTTACTGCCCCCATAACAATGGTTCCATCAAACAGTAAATTGAGGTAAGTCACCAAAAGAAAAGCAGACAAAATAAAAAAATGTCTAATAAAGTAAAGTTAGGAGAGGCTAAAACCTCCTTTCACTTTCCTGGTGAACCGATTGTTGCTACAACAGTAATGAGGAGAACTGTCCCTAACAATGCCCCAGAAAACAGAAAAAGCCTAATAAGGATTCAAATCTTTCTATACACCATTCAAAGCAAAGCAAAAACAAAACAGTTTGTCATACACTGTAACACCCAATTATAAACACAAAAAGCTGATCTCTTTCAATATTATACTAAAAAATAGTAAACACACTTGGGTGAAAATTATGCCGAAACTCAATGTTAGGTGTACAGTACACAAGTTAATTAGAGGTGGGTTGGGGCAAGTTTAGTGGTCTTATCTGCCAATCAGATGACACATACCCAAGGATCCAAAATCAAAGGATCCCATCTAAACTTGGTCAAACCCGTCAAACTTGTATATTAATAATGCATGGTGTAAAGTCTTCTTTACCTTTGCAATAAACCATCTTTTTCATTTTTGTAGCCTTGATATCACAATCAAATCCTCTGTTTTTGAAAAAAAAAACATCAACTCCTTTTTAAACTTCGGTTGACTCTTAATACTGTGCATAAGTTTTTTTTCAGTCTTCTAAGTGAGACACTGATTAGCTCAGACAGCTGTCAGGGATAATCTCAACCTGTCACCCCACTAAGCAGTCAAAACAGCAATTTTCAATATTTTATTCATCTCTGATTCATGTGAGCAGTGTTCTCTATGATCCTAATTTTGTAAAGTTAAAATCATGATCTAAGTATAAAGATCAGAACATCTAATAGCAGCAGTGTGTAGGAGAGGTGGATTGGTTGGCATGCTAATAGACGGGTGAAATATTAGGCATTCACTTTATAGAATGTAGAGGTCACTTCTAAAATAAAAAAAGGTTATTGTACAATATAAAAGTGACAAGTTTAAGAACTGTTTACTAAAGCCAAATATGTTGTAAAAGGGTAGAATTAATTCTATATAAGCTACATACCAACATTTATTAGCCATAGTCCTGCCTTATGTGAAATTGTAGGGCAGATTCTCAACCAGGGTTCCTCCAGAGGTTGATAGGGGTTCCTTGAGCAATAGGCAATTTGTGCCTTTCCGGTCATTTTAGGTGACACCAATGATCTTTTTGGCTATCTGTATGGGTAATGGGCATTCTTCCCATTGACCACCTTGCTAATTTACTGAATGCTGTGGATATTGTTATTATTGTCAGGGGTTCCCAAAGACCTGAAAGTTATTTCAAGGGTTTGATCGTGTTAAAAAGGTTGTATGGGTTGAGCAATGGCAATTCTTACTTGATGGTGCTTGCCTACTGGAATTCTAGGGTTGGTGTCACTTGGCATATCTAACAACTGGGGATCAACGGAGTGTGTGCTGTGGACTCTCAAGTGAGTAATCACTGAGACCAGATTTTTATCTGCATGTATGATATTCCTTACATTGATTCCCACAGACCCCCATTCTATATGAGCACTCTTTTTACTGACTCCCTGTGTAAAGTAAGGCCGTTTTTTCCAGTGCTGGGCAATAAAAGGAGGGGCTCCTTTGTCCACAAATTCAGGGGTTCCTTTTGCTATTGACCACCACTATAAGGAGACCTTCTCCACTAGTCACAAATGTAATAGGGCACCTATCCTACAGATCACATATATGTTTAGCAGGGATTCCCCAAAGCCTGAAAATATTGTCTTAGGACAAAATGGTTGAGAAAGGCAATGATCGACCAATACCTTTAGTCACCCTAAGGTTATGCTATGCATTTATCATGTCTTAACTTCTGTCTTCTACTCATCCAATAGTTATCCTTTTTTTTTAAATACCAGTTGTGTTGTTGTGCCTGGCTGTGATATCTTTGAGTCATAGAGCTGGAACAACCACACTGTAAATGTCAGAAGTCCTTATCTTTATTATTGTTCCAGGTTAGTGATTCAGAAAGCATTGGATCTAAACCATTGGTCTGACAACCAGTGAACAAAAGTTCAGCAATAGTAACCCATACGATGTCCTCAAGATAAGTGAACTTTTAGGTTTGTAGCAGAAAAATGGGGATTTGGTAGAGGGAACACATAGGTCCTGATTTATTAAAGCTTTCCAAGGCTGGAGAGTTTACACTTTCGAAAATGAACCTGTGTGATCCAGCAAACCTGGAATGGATTTCTTAAAAGTCATTTCCTTTTTGTTAGCAAATGTTTTCAATCCTGGACCAGATCTATTCAGGTCTACTGATAAAAGTATATCTTCTCCAGCCTTGGAGAGCTTTAATAAATCAGGCCCATTGTGACAAACTGTTACAAAACTCAAATTGAGACAAGGGATGCCAATGAGTTCCTGAGTAGTCTGTCTGATAAAATTTTGTACTATGTATAGGACCAAAGTTGTCCAAAGGCTTTTTTATCAGGCAGATAGTCAAATCTGAGAGATGCCTAGGTCAGGCAGTTGACAAGGTCTCTAAGGCTTTCGTCACATCTGTGGCATTTAGCTCACATTAGGACTTTTTTTCATGTTTTGCATTGCATTAATATACATTTTATTTTCACAGCGGAAGCCTAATTTTGGGCTATGCTACATGCTGTGTTTACAAGTAATAAATTAAATTTTCAATAAGCATGTGTCAGTGCAGCATGTTGGTGTAATCTTGGCCTATTGGAAAAAAATATGTTTATATTGTATTTAATAGGCCATGTATCCTGACTCATTGGGCCTGCTTTATTCAAGATCTATATCTGGATCTATCTGGAGAAATAAGACTATCATAGAAGAACCTGGGTGATCCAGGAAATCTGGAATGGATTGATTAAAAATCATTAGTTGGCCAAGGATTTCAATCCTGGACCAGATCCATTCCAAGTTTGCTGAATCACCCAGGTTCTCTTATAGCAGTCTATCTTTCCCAGTCTTGAAAACTTTAATAAATCAGGTGCTTTCTATAAGGTACAGAATATACTTCTCAGGTCATTTCTTTACCTCCTATTTTTGCCACTTGACAGTCAACATTCCAAGAGTTCATTGAGGAAAGGACCAGGGAACAATGACAATGAACAAAAACTGAAACATAATCTGAAACTGAACCGGGAGGTACGATAACACCCCTGTAGAAGATTGCTTAAAACATTTCCAAGTGGAGTGTTGGGTAATATTCCTAATACTAACAAGAATCAATCCAATAGCATCTGGAAGGGGATGTCTTTCATAAAAACTGTTCGGCTACAACATGGGTGTCCTAAAGTTGAGACAGAGTCAGAAAACATTATGAGTGGAGGTATGTGGGAGAGTCAAAGGCTGGACAGTTCAATGGAACCTGCGTTAATAATCCAGTCCTTGGGTGTTGAGTTGTGGAGAGGCAAGGGAAAAGAAGAGGGATGTTGGTCAGGAATCAGGCCGCAAATAGTTGAGGTGCCTCATTTTACAAAATACCACTTTAAAAATCTAGGTGACCCACAATAGACTGTACAGTAAGCTTGACTTTCAAGACAGGCCCAGGTAGCGGCCATACTCTACTGAAAAGTTTGATCATTTTTACTTGTTTAGTAATTTATTAATGTTGGGGTTTTCTGATTTAAAGTTGCTTTGATGTAGTTATTTAAATCTGTATACTGATATTGTTATAGAAACACAATTTTTTATTGGTTGCCTTTAACCTCACTGGCAGTATTCTCGTGTGTTGCTCAGGGTGAAATTTCTTTACAGAAAATGGTAACCCCGTCGGATTGGAGTTGAGGCTTACCTGGTCCTCACAAACCAGCGGTGTCCTCCAGCCTGGCATCTAGGTCCACTTGGTGATGCCTGGTCGGCATTGGCGTCCCCTTGGCAAAGCCTTGCATCTGCCTCCCCTAGCCTCACATCCCAGTGTGTGAGGATTCGGGATGCGGGGCTAGGCGACCCAGATCCCAGCTGGCTATGCAACTTGTGTGCAGCTGGGCGGCATACGTCGGGGGGGCAGGACTGGCGGGAAATTTAAAATTGTAAGTATTTTTACATGTAAAATGTACCGATTTCACATGTAAAAATCCAAAATAATACCAGGGAGACTAAACAAGACCTTTGCCGTAGGTTTGTAACAAGCAAACAGTCATGCAATATTGTGACTGCACCATGCATTTTGTTCATCTCTATAGTTTAACTGTTTATTAGCTAACATTACACACCACCTTCAGCTGTGACAAGCAATGATTACTGTTCCTTCCACGCTTGGACAAACAACCGCATAATCCAGCAATGTCGAGAGGCCTGTGTGACCTTTCATTGAATTTCTCTAAAGCCAGAACACAACGTCAAGCTGTTTAATTAGGATTGTGTTAGCTGTAAATAGAGAGTGGTTTTAATTGATATTATATTTGTTTGAAAAGCAGGATCCCAGCAGACACTTTTTTTTTGCTTTCCTGCGCAGTTTGGTGAAACAAATAAATAAACCTCGGCACATTTGTGTTTTGTGTATTATAATAAAATAAAAAATTTCCCTTTCTGGGTAATAAACAATTTGCGATAAAATAGGTTTTACATTGAGCTTTAGCTACTGTGACCTTTTTATAGGAATAAGAATTTTTAAGTCAGAGGTAATCCTTTGTTGTTAAAGCTCTAATAATCTGTGTGGGGATCCTGCTTTAAGCACGAGTGTCCCCGGATTAAATGTAGTGTTGGCTTTGCTGGGTTGTAGTTATGGCTGTTGGTGTGAGGGAGTTACTCAATGGCATTAGTTGAGGGTAATGGATAGATAATTGGGGTGACCTTGTAGAAAAGTCCTACCTGTGGAAAGTCAGAGCCAGTCTTGTAAACTTGCCAGGCTCAGGGATTTGGGTCCTGGGACTTGTCGTCCTGCCCTGTTCTATCCTGTTCTGGACCTTTTAAGGGATTGTCCATAGAGTATCTTGCAGCAGCTTCTGGGCTCAGCTTTGTTGTTGGGTTTAGATAAGCTTTAAAGTAAAATTATAATTTTACAAAGAAATTTGCATCAGGCATGTTCATTATTGCAGAAGGGACAGTATGTTGCAGTAAAACATACTTACCTGCCTGATCTTATCACCCAATCAAGATGGCCAAAGATTAGACTAAGGAAGAGGAGAGTAAAGGAGATGGTGGCGCCCAGAACAGGAACAGGAGATTGTATTTTAAAATCTGTGATTAGCCATGTAACAGTATTGCAGTTGGGATTGCTTATCCCCTATGCTTATCTATGCCTAGATTGTAAGCTCTTGGGGTCCTCTTCTCCCCCTGTATCACTGTCTGTAACTGTCAGTCATTTGCTACCCCTATCTTATGTACAGCGCTGCATAATATGTTGGCGGTATATAAATCCTGTTTATTGATAATAATAATAATAGTAATAATAATAATAATAAAGGACTGGCCTCATTGCAATTTTTTGATGTAAGGGTCTAGTTTCTCAAAACATTTAAAAAAAATATAGTTAAACTTATTATAGTTACAGTTAAATCTCAAAAGAATGAAATTTTAAAAACTTATATTATTTATTGGATAATGCACTCACAAGTTTCATAAAACATGCCAACAGATTGTGTTAGTGCTCCGATATTAATTTTATTATTATTTTATTTGTACCATTTATTACACAACTACAGACTATTTTCTTTCTATTTATAAAACACTTGCAGTGGTATTTATCTAAATACATAATTATACCCATTAAACATTAGAGCAGATCACCTCTTGATAAATGTGAAGTGGTAACTTGTTTTCCACTGGCAGCCTACAAGCATGCCTTAGCTCAGTAACCACAAATTGCATGTAATTAATTCCATTGTCTCTTGATTTCCCATATTTTCTACAATGTTTGATTCAGCCCACTGAATTACTATTGAACACATCCTCGATTATATGACATAGAACAATATTGGAATTTTGTAGCATGGCTTCCAATATATGTGTGCATTTAATTATAAAAGTTTACTCCAGTGCATAAAGAAATAAAAAAGTGTTATGTGTCAAAATCCCAAAATGATTTCTGAGCTTCTGGGGCTAGAAAACAAAAATTAGAGAAATGTTTCACATTTGATCTTACATAGATTGAAGAAAGGACTGGGTTTCATGGGCTGGATTGAAATGTAATATATATGATAGATTGGTTTGGAGGACACCACCTGATACAAAGTTCTTACCTTGTATACAACTACCCTACAACCAATTTTATTCTTTCTGTATAAATCTCTCTGTATAAATCAAATATTAGCCTCTCTATTAGATGTGACAACACTCACCTACTTATTTGCTCTGTTAAATTGATTTTTGTTTGCTTATTTTTGTTGTAAATGCTTATTACATTCTAATGAATTATGACATGTTTTCAGCTTATATAGAATTTGTGCTATATTCTGTTATTGTTATTTACTAACAATATAGGTATCTTATTTTTTGTCTGTTAAAGTGAATCTATACTGAAATATTATAAAAGGGGAACTCATTTTGTATAATAATAATTGCCATGCAGCTATCGATCTGAATACCTGAGCTGCTTTCTTAATATGGGTCAGTGATACAGAAGGTTTAGGAATTATCAGAACCAGCTCAGAAATGACATTTTATATAATCTCTCAGAGTAGGTCCATTTTTATTATACTCTCTCACTATTTGGTTTTACTTGGCACTACCTTGTGTCACTTGTATTGCTGGTCCTAGGACAATTGGAAGGTTCCTTGGCATTTTAGAACAGTGCCTTGGCATTAAAATAAAAAATATAGCTTCTTTTATTGAGGATCAAGGGTTTAAAGGGTTAATTGGTTAGGAAACAGAGAAAAGGTAAAAGTCTTCAGCAGCTTTTTTCCCCTATGTATCCTTGCTAGGCAGAGAGATCAGTCTTCTGACTGCAGAATAAACAAACTGTTTACACGCAGACTTGTGTGCAGACAGGATCCAATTAACAAAGTGTTTTAGATCACATAAATTAATTTTTTTTTTGTATCTCTGATCATCAAATGCATTGATAAACATCACCATCAGACATCTTATCAAAACGATTTTATGAATATCAAAAAACATCCACACTCCCAAAACCTGTTTTGGTATTGCTTTAATATATGATATGTATCTCATTAAAGTGACACTGTCAGTTATGTAGCAAAATCTAAAATTAACTTAATTGTGCTCTTTTCTCTGGGAGCCCATGTCTGCTATGCCCCCTTTATTCCACAGCAGAAGACTTATATTCTTCAGCGTTCAACACTTTTGGAAGTTTCAGATGCCCAAGTTGACTGATGTGTGGTTTGGTCCTTCCCTCTAACTCTCCAACACAATGATATAGGGGTTGGAGAAGGAACCAGAGCATGTGTTGGGGGTTAAGAGGAGTCATCCGACATGTCTCGAAGTGTTAAATGCTGTTGTTATATGATGGATGATCCAGTATCCTAAAATTGACTGAACTGCAGAGTGCTGGCCCATTCTGGATTATTGTCTATACAGTGCCATTATGTAGCAATGAGTCCAATGTTGTTGGCATAGTTCCATGTGAGAAACAGAACTTTTGTTTCTTGCATTAGGTTCTTAAGAGTCTGATAGAAGCTTGAGCTTCTGAAAAGAGAGAAGGTAGAAGATGTAGGGTACACCAGAAAGGCGCAGTTGCTCTTCTCCTGCAAGGAACAGAGAATGTTTATTTCAGAAAGTGAGCAAAATCTCTTCAATAGAGTCTGATATAGCTGAAAAAAAAATACATTTTTAATCTTTCTGCACTTTGTCCACATCTAGCAAAAAAACTGTATATACTTTTAAGTAAATTGAATAGCTCTTCTGCAATCATTACGCAGAATGGATGAGAATTGGGAGAGAATTCCATTGGATGCTGAAGGCTCCATGCTGTAGTCTGCTGTTAGAAGACCCTCTTCTGGCGACAATACCGGGCGGTGTCCCATTGCAGTAGAGCGTGCCTGGTCTATTCCCTCTGGCGGCAGCACTTGCAGCAACAGAGAAATTCTAGGAATTAGTGCTTCATGGCCTGCTGCATCCATGTCTCCCTTTAGCTGTGTTTTCTCTCTCGGCATCCCCTGCACTGAGACTGCACAGCTAAAGGGTTTTTGGAGCTGTGCTGCAGCTGATTAGCAGATTTGTTCCTCATCAATCTCATGCTGCCATTGGCTGTTGGGTTCCCAAAGCCTCTCTGCTCTCAGATTCCAGTGCCTGTTGTAGCGTTTAGCTGGGCTAGTCTGTACTGGAGAGTTTCTTGTATGATTTACTGACCATTGCCTGGTCCTGACCTATCGATTATATGCAGCCTGGACCGATCTTTGCCTGTGACCTCGACTCTGCTTGTGCTTACTCCCTCTGTACCTTGTTTGGTGGACTGATCGTCTGTGGTATGACTTTGTACTCTGGATTTGCCTTGTATTTCTTGTACTGCTTAACTGTGGGCCCCTCGTCCACTGCCAGCCCATCCCCAGATGCCATCCTTTGTGCATTAAGTCCTGGTGGAAACCATGTGCTGGGAAATGCAACAAGTCCCGAGGCTGAGCGGGGGCTTCCTAAAAGGTGGAGACTGCGGCGTTAGATTGGGGGACTGGTGTCTGGTGAGTACTGGTGCTGATCAGAGCCTTACACCTGTATATTATGAAAGGACAAAACAGAATCACTGGTTTTAAGCACCGCTGCTGAATATACCAGAAAGTGAATAGTAATATTAATTTTCTATTATAAATACACTTTTATAAATTATATAGTGATATACCTATCAGCTGGGAAGGAAAGCAATCAAATGAACCCGTTCCCTTAGTACAGAACAATAATGAAGCAAAGGTGTATTCAACTGCACTGCATAAAAACTAATTACTTTTGACGTCTTTATAGTTTGCTTCTGAGGACAAGAGATAATACACATGAGAAAAACAATCTTCACAAAACAGGGATATGTGTGAAGCTAGAACCATCTGTGGTGAAACAAGAATTATTCTGTAAAGGAACCTAAATATACTTTAAGTAAGAATATGGTGTATAGTATTTCAATTAGGAACAACAGATGTCAAGACAAGGAAATTAAATGGCCAAAATGGTAAACATGTTTCAAAATGACATAATATCCTGAAGGTCATCTGTATACTGTGCATGCTTAGGATTGTAGCAAACTTCTGCCCAGTGATAAGTAGTAAAGGGTCAGACTCTTACCTGACTTTTTTGACAGTTTCAATGTAGTTACAAGAAAAAACTAAATCTAGTTATTCTTTTTTAGGCATACAGGTTTAGAATTATTTGAAAATGTCTCCTCTGTTCCTATAGATTTGCCACACTATTATTACTCCTAGTAACAGAATCCTGTTTAAAAATATGCAAAATTTTAATTCCTAATATTTGCCCAAAATACATTTGTTTGATTATTGTATTTTTTCCTGGTCTCTTGCTTTGAAGGGAAAAGAAAAAATAGGCCATGTGACATGGTGTAGCTATTTAGCTAGTCATTCCCTACTTATAGCAAGTTCTTAGATATGTACCACAGAGGCAAATCTGTTCATACCACTGTTCTCACACTGCTTACATTTCTATGAATGGGCTGGTTTGCCTTTGGCTTTTTGTGGTTGCATTTTTTTCTAACATATAAAATGCATGTGATGATACAAAGTACAACAAAAAATATTCTTAATATTAATATTAAATTATTAAACCTCCTACCTTTAATAGCATTTAGTCAACACTTTGCCCAAATGCAAGCCCCCCGCGTGATAGCTGTTACTAATGATTGGGAATCAATCAGAGTTGTCTTCAATCAGGTGATAACTAGGGATGAGCGAGAATGCCTCTGACATTCTTGCGAAAATGTCCTCGAATTTCTGATGGAAATTTCGGCTAACCGACTTCGGAAGATCGAGGAAATCATTACAGGAGGAGTACTGCAGGTGCATTCATGAATGCAACCGTGGGAATCCTCCTGTGTGCAATCCCCGGGCACTAAAGGTTAAATGATGGCTTGCCTGGAGATCATGTACTGGAGAATTCCCACAGCTGCATTCATGAATGCAGCCACTGTACTCCTCCTGTCAGTGTGAGTATCGCGACTGTGCTCATCAATGAATGCAGCTGTGGGAATCATCACAGGATGATTCCCACGGCTGCATTCATTCATGATGAGCACAGCCATTGTACTCCTGTGTTCTTGGATAGAGAATCTCTATCCAAGAACACATACTACAGGGCTGCAACAGCAATCAGGGTAATGAAGCTGTCAGCTCTGCTCTCCTGATTGCTCTTGCAGGTCCCAAAAAATTTGATCTCGATGGCTGAATTTACGCAGGCCATTCTCGCTTACATGTTTGGTAACAGCAAGATTGAATTTTAAAATTTTGCTCGTTCATTCCTAGTGATAACTATATTAGCAATGACATTGTGATCACGTGCAGGCTAATGAATTTATTGAGGTCTTTAGCCTCGGTATTGGAAGTGCAATTGATGTAATGGTCTTAGATCCTCTTGTACTGTTAAAAAAAAATGTGTACACATTTTCTGGCCTACAAAAATATTTTTTTCTGTTTTAAAATGTATTTACCATACAATTAGATATTCAATTTAGAAGAGTCACTGTTAAGTTATTTTTATTAAACATAGGAAGCCCAGAACTAAATCTCTACCACAACACGTGTACTGTCTATCAGGCCGATATTATGGCTGCACAGGAGGTCAATAGCTGCTTATTACAACCCATGAACTTCCCATTATTTTGCCTTGTGTTTGAAATTGGATGCACCGGTCTATAAGTATAATTTTGCCCACGTGGATAATCTATCTGTTCTGCCAAGAACTGCTATGCCGATCCACTTTTCTATATTACACGCTAAACTGAAATTTATCTCATTGTTTAATCCAGACTTGCTGCTCTGCTGCATTAGAGTTAATTACACAAAACACAGGTGTTCTTATTTCCTTTTTTGTCAAGTTTTTTTTTCATTATCATTATTTTCAGAGTTGGTAAATTGAAATCTAAAAGCAGGTATAAACTTAAAAATCTTATAAAGCTCTTACTTAGAAAAAAAAAATATCCTAAAACCATTTATTTGGTAAAAATGAGCACCAGGCAAATATACAGACACAAAATATTGCAGCTCCAGATTCATGGATACATCATTACTTATATTTGATATATCAGAAGGGGGATTCCTTTTCCAATGGGAACCCCAAATTATTGATATCTCAAGACGGTTTCTTAGACTGTGGACAGTGACTTATAGTGATGTCTGGTGCCTAACCTTTTGGAGATCGCAGCAACAAACTCCTGATTGCGCATGCACGGGGAGCCATGTGTCACTCAAAAGTGAAGAAAATTCCCCAGAGTGACGTCATGATGCCAGAACCCGTCCACACTCAGGCTCAGACCTGCGATGGGTAAGTGGGCGGGTTATGAGAGATACAACTCGCCCACTACACTGAGCCTTTGATGCCCCAGGGGGACATGGTCCTCGGTTCGGGCCATGTGCTCCCCTAAGCGTCCTTCTCCTGACCCCGCTTTAGGGTGCACCAGCCAGAGCCAAACCTGTCAGATGGCCATGGCCCACTAGTGGCGGACCAGGGGTTGGGGACCCCTCTGTCTTAAGGCACTGGATGAGTCTGAAGTGGTACAAACTAATTAAACCTACAATGGTCACTCAATCCAACTGACGAGAACTGCCATGGCAGAAAACATGGTTGCATACTATACTGCATCAGGCCTTAGACATGATCACTACTAAAAACATTAAACCATAATCATGAAACAAAAGGTTCCAGTCCCAACTTCTTGGCACTTGTGTCATTCGGAACAAAAAATTACAGTGCTGAAAAGATGAAAATGAGAATGTAGACCTAATTGTTACATGAAGTGTAAAAAGGCACCATTTTTTGCACATGGCTGCAACTCGAAAGTGACAAGTTCTTTTGGCAAAGAGGTTGCTGTTTGAATATTCGTGCCATAGCATTATTCAAATCTAGTTACCTGTGGTGCAGATTGCCACTCCCAGGTGCACAGCCGCAGTTTGCTGTGCTCCCAGGAGTAGCCAACCATGCATTTGTACACTTTAAATGTAAAGGGGCCCCAACACTTCCACATCCTAAACTCCCTAAATCTGCTGTGCAGGTGAGGCCTGACTTGTAGAGGAGGTATTCTTTAATATCAGCCTTCAAATGTAGAATAAAATCATTAAAGCCTAATAATAAAAACCTAATGCCCGAATAACTGCCTACCTTACTATAATGTCTACCAAGACTGTAGGTACAGTTAAAAGAATTTGCCAATTTGTATGAACAATGTTTATGTCAATGTATAATATGGACATCTTCATTATGTAGAAAATCTCTTATTAAATATATTAAAAGATAATGTTTCAGTAATCACATCAGCACATTCCATATCGATCAAACATATATAATAGAGCAAAGCAAATAAGTGATGTACTCTATGCTCCTTGCATTGATTACAGTGAAATAATGCTGTAATTGTAATTTATAATGATGTTTGCAGGCTTTCTATATGATGTGATATTGATCTAGTGTTTATTTGGCTCTCATTAGGTGACTCAGACACATTCAAATCATTGTTGCTCCTTGAAAGGTTTTAAGGCTTCAATATTGAAGAAGTCATCATTTTCTGTTCCCCATAATCCACAACCCAATGATTGTGATTACAAAGGGAATGCTTTGCTTATCTCAAATTACGTGGGCGATTGTATATACATTGCTGCTGATTTTTTTATGTCTTTGTTTATTGCAACAGCTTGTAAGTAATCAAAAAAACTCACAATTCTGTTGCAATGAAAAAAAAAGGGACTATTTATTTATTTATTTTTTTGCTGTTTTTTTCTTGCTTTTTGTTTTCTCCTATAGATTACAAACCGTTCTAAGATGGAGGCAATGATATAGACTAAATGGGCATTACGCAGTCACTATAAAGGTGCCATGACTTAGAAAGTCTGATGAAACTTCTTACTCATTTTAGCCATCAGATTATGGAGGAAAAAACACTATTGGCAGCAATAATCAGTTTACTGTATATTGTAATTGGCCTCACATGCACCCCTTAACATTACCTAAGGGTCACTTTTATTTCCAGTAATGATTGCAGACATTTTATAGGAGATGGTTAAGAACTGTTGGCATCTTTAGAAGGTCAGATATGACCATCCTTCCCAGGAATGGCCAAAGAACATGGGCATGCTGTAGCAATTGGTGGAGACAAATGTCAAAAAAATGTTAGACAATAGGAACACATTACATGAACAAATAATGAAACAAATAACAGATAATCTGTTCCTAAATTAAATCTTGGTATTTCTAATTTCCTGATGCCCAAGCACACTGTAAATAGTGTGACTTACTAACTATATGCAAGTGAGATATCAATTGGTAAATTAATTTCTCTTACCTTTGAAAAATTTATATTGCATAAAACCCAATCACATGCAAGGAAATGTAAAAAATGAAACAAAACAAAAAAAACAGGATTTCTGATTGCCCATGATTGGATGGGTAAAGTCACCAGAGCCTCACAGCATCCACTATGCATGAACATTTCCTTTAAAAAGTTATAACTTACCTCTCACAAGTAACACCCAACGCCCAAACCTTTGTTAGTAAATCAACCCCAATAGCTGATAATATTTGCTTAGGCTTATGTCTTGCCATCAAAAACAAATATATAATATGTAGCATGGACACATGCTACTGTGAAGTTCACTTAAGGCTATGTACACGCGTGATTCTCCCCTGATACGAATAGGTGGGCTCGTCTGGGGTGCAAATCTGAAATGTGTACAGCGGTCTTATGAAGGGCACTTACATATCAGATGGGAACACACTTTTATAACTTTTATAACTAGTTGTTGTATATTTTGAAGATAACTTACAAATGTAGCAGACTACTCTAACTCCGTTATATAACTTTAATTCCAGAGGCTGGTTGAAGCAGCAGAGGAGGCACATTTGAAGCATGAATTTGATGCTGATCTACAGGTAAGTCACTTTGTTTGTTTCTATTACAAAAAGATAAATCTTCATTTAGAAAGTATATTTCAGAGGAAAAAAAAACCTTGATAATAGAATTTAGAAACCAGGCTAACATAACTCACCACAGGGAGTGTAAAATCAAATATTTCATATGAATACAATATAACTACTCAAAATGGTTCTGATTCCCGTCGCGTTTTGCTTTCTCAGGGGATCGTGAGACTCATATTGATGGTAGGTAGTCGCTGATGATAATCATAATTAGGGAGATATGGTTGTTGGTTTTAGTGGTAGGATTAAGATATGAAGTAGCTGAGCTTACTCCAAGGATAGTGGTAATTTGTATTGTTGCTATGGTAAGGAGTACTTAATTTCCTTAATTAGGGTATTCAAAACTCTTGGTGGAAGAATTAATTGGAAGAATAGTTTCCCAAAAAAATGGAAGAAATTGGAAATAACACTTGATCAAATGGCTGCAAATAAGGGGGAAAAAAAGGGGAAAGAGAATCTTTCCCTAAAAAGTTGAAAATAGAGTATATATTGGGTGATTAGATGGTCAATGGAATGGAGTGCCAGCAGCCAGAAGTCTGCCAGCTGCCTAATTATTTAGTATGGGCACAGCCACATGGCCATTAGTGGAGCTAACAAAACCTATGCCCAAGTAACAAAATAACAGAAGGGGAGAGGAAAGGCTTTCCAAGCTATGCTATAGTGTTTGTACGTAGGCAGGAGGTTTTAGTGATTAAACAGTAAACACAAACTATAGGTTTAGCCTGTTCTCTCTATCTTTAATGCTTAGACTTTTTTGTTTGGCTAACTGGAGCCAGAATAGCAGTATTCTTTCCTTAACATGTGTTGCAGCATATTGCTTTGTATTTGAATACAATGTTTCATTTTTACCCAGCGTACACCAACACAATAAGAGTTTTAAGCTAATATGAGGGGGTACTGAGAAGTTCCTGGCTTTGCCCAGAAAGAAGAAACCCAGAGTTATGAAATAACACATTTTTCCAACATATTCCCCCCGGACTGATGCACTTGGTACAGCGTAGTTGCAGCTTTTCTAGACCGTTCCAATAAAAGTCCATCGTTTGGGCCGCAAACCAGCTCCCAGCAGCATCTTTGACGTCAGAAATGTCCTCAAAACGTTGTCCCTTCGAAATTGGGAACAGATAATAGTCCTAAGGGGCCAGGTCAGGTGAGTAGGGGGATGGTGGACCATTTGGAAACCCAGGGTGTTCAATTTGGCATCCACAACATTGGATGTGTGCGCAGGTGCATTGTCCTGCAAAAAAGGATCCCTTTGGTCAACTTTCCACGGCATTTTGTCCTAATTGCCTCCTTCAGCTGGTCCAGGAGGTTAGCATAATACTGTCCGGTGATACTAGAGCGCTGAGGTAGGTAGTCCACCAACAGAATACCGTCTTTGTCCCAGAAAATGGACGCCATTCCTTTTTTGGCCGATTTCTGGGTTCGGACAGTAAAATTTATTGGCCTTATTGACCATAACAGGGTAATGAAGTTAAAATATGCTCACGGTAATAAGTGGTGGGATATCTGATTCTCACTTACTTTTTCTTGTATGTATCCAATCTGCTGTAATGTGACAAGTTAAACTTGGCTATGTGGTAACTCTTTGTCTTAGTTCTTGGTGATCTGTATGAGAGCTGCATGCTTCTTTCCCCCCAAGCTGTTAGCATTTAATTTTGCTCCATCACACAGAGTTAATTTACTCTGAGCTTATTTTCTTCGTTTTGTTTTTTTGCAGTTTAAAAATTCTCTAACGCGCTGCCCGAAGGCACTTTTTCTTGATGAACTTGTAGAAAACCATTAATATAAGTCAGTGTTTATCTTCAGACAGCTCACATATGTGTTCCTTAAACAGTTATCCCTTTCTGCTTTAGACCTAGAAGAATTTTTTTTCGGTCATTTACATATATTTATTATCAGTCATTTCAGCAGGAGATTGTTTTCTAATCTTTTCAGCTAACGAAATGGCAATTTTACAAGGATAGGGAAAATAAACTATTAGTCAAATGTGTGAGCATGTTTTTAATATTTCATTGGAAAAAAAGCTTTGTAATTATTTTTGAGCCTTGACATTTTAGCCTATGGTTTGTTTTTTATGCTGAATTGGGTAATGTAAACTTAGAGACTTATTAAAATTTGGAAGGGGATCTTACTTAAGGTAAAAGTAAAACTTCTTGAAACATGACTCAGTACTTTACAAATTTCTTCTTATGCTTCATTGTGAGTGAGAGAGTGACTAGAACTATGGGACACAGTTACTAACATTTTATAAAAATTCTAACAATTACCGGGGTTTAGCTAGCCAGATGTGTCTACATGGTTGAGTGGATGTGTGCCTCAGTAGGCTCTAACAAAACAGGGGTCTAATTGCTTGTAAGTAAAATGGGTTCTTCATTGCACCCCACTGAGAAAAATCTTTGCATGCACAGATCAGCGGAGGAAGGAGGATGCATAAGGCTTGGTGTAGGCTGTTGGATGAGGTCGCCCATGAATATGAAATCTGTAGTTAGCTGCTGGGCTACAAATGTGTATAAGAAGATCACCCCTATGGAGGGGTATGTTGTCATCCTAGGCCGCTATTCCTATTTTGACTGAAACACTTTCCCCCCTCTTACCTCTATTACATAGTGAGGTGAGGTTAGGTAAGGTGAGGTGAGTTATCAATTAAAGTGGAACTAAATCTGTTCCCGCACTGCCTGGCATTGCACTGGCATTGCCATCCTCCTTTTCTTCTTTTCCTTCTTCCAGACAATCTTTGGCCATCTTAGGTGGCCATGTTGGGAGGACATAACTCCCGATACAGAGAGGTTCATTCATCCCCAGAACATGCAAGGGAAGCTGAGATTGCCAGGTTTCCCTGGCATCCAAAGCTGACACTGTGCATGACATCTTGAATGTCAGAAACCTGGAGTGATCAGGCAGGTAAGATGCATTATTGCAGACGGGACATCGTCTGTCCCTTTCTGCCAAAATGACCTGCCAGACCTGTGCACAGGACTCACAAAGAAATTAGATTTCTATCCAAAACAACAGGTATTGTTCTATAGTTGAAAAAAAAAAAGAAACCTAATGCATTTACCATATCTAAGGACTGGAAAACTGCATTACAATATATTCATGTTCTCGGGTATAGATATTTTAACTTCAGTTTAAATAACGTAATGTATATTTACATACAGCCAATTGCAATTTCTCTTTTGTACTTCTGTTTTCAAAGCCTCCTTAAAAATCAGTGCTCATGTTTTTCCACTTGTCTGACCTATTTGTTAGTCTGTAGTGGGAATTGTTCTTTTCCCCGGAGTGCTATAGGCTGCAAAATCTTTGCATAGCCTTTTGTTGTTTATTGTTACTACGCTCCATTAACACTGATCAATTGGTAATCTTCATCTCAGCGACCCCTCTGCAACCTTATGTGAGATTGTTGTTCTTCATCAAAAATCTCATAGAGCCCTCGGCTTCAAGTAAAGTAATGACAGCGATGATTTGGTACTAAGGCTCTGTCCAGGATGGATCAATGTTGCCATCTGTAAGGAATTGGTAAAGGTTTTTGCTCATTTCTCAGGTGTTCATGTTAAACAATAACTCCCTAGTTGTAGAGCTGAGATCAGTTGATCTTTGCAACGGAAACTAGAAACTGTGCTGAAATTTATGCTTTTTTGTAAAAACAATACAAGAAGCCAAATGGTGAATAGTCTATAAAACATGTTCTAAATGTATTACTCATAATGATCCATGATGATAATACAATCTAGAGCAGAATAAAAGAAAATCGGCAAATTTGAAATCCAATTTGTAACTGATGTAATCAAGGAAAAAGTTATCTGTAAACTATGTAATGTGTAGAAAGGACCTACAATCTATCCTAAAGCAACTCTGCCATTGAACAAAAGACAAAAAAATGCTTGTAATAAAAATGTAATGGAAGAAAGGTTTACATTACATAACAACGCTATTATGCTAAAAGAATCTTATCAAGCCGAAATGCCACATTCCAATTGCTAAACTTTGATGTACTTTTCACAGCTCAAATAAAAGGAGCCTACTATTTTAAGAAGGGAAATACTACTAAAAACTTGTAAAGTTTTGTAAAAGGTAAAATTTCACCTTTATTCTTTTTTCCTTACATTTTTAGGAACCAAAAACGAAAGTAGAGTAAAAGGTTTATCACTTAGTTGGAAAAAAAGAGCAGACATAATTTTGGAAAAAGAGCTGACATCCAAATGGTTGCTTGGCTCACCATATATGAAAGTATTGGTTAGGTCAGTGACTAAAGTACTTACTGTTCCTCTTAATATGAGCCTAGAACCAATCACAATTTAAGCTTTTAGTTGGGAGCCCTCTGCTCAGCCTACTAACAGATTGTCAGTGTACATTTCCTCCTAATTTTGAGTCTCCTGCCCAACAGCAAAGCGTATTTTAAAGCCTCAGAACAGTTTCCCATCAACCCTTTCAGATACACAACTTGGTTGCAGGTAACACTTAAGTATTGGCCTGCAGTGCCAAAGTTAGTGTTAGAAGCTATTAGAGTTCCTCCATTATTATTAAAGAAATAACAAACCATATTTATTACACATCTCATTAGTAAAATTTAATTTTGTTTTAAAAGTTTGACAGTTGATTTTCTATACCATTTTGCACAGAGGTTTCAGGTCTGTTTGTTTGCCGGGTACAGTGTTAAAGAGATTTTTGATTACCTCTGTTAGATCAGCCTTCTCTAACGGAGCCATTACAGAGCACTCGAGTAGAGCTGTCTAGAAGCAGTTATCTGACAGCAAGTCTGGTCTAAAATTGGTCATTCTGAGTATTTCAGCACTCCATTATCTCAAGTATAGACAGGCTAGCTAGCTGACAAAATTGTCACCTGATTGCAAACTCTCCATATAGATATGAGATGTGCGAATCTATGGTTAGCCACCGCAAGCTTGTATCAATTTTAACTTCACATTTGTTTGAAGTGTCACACATCTCAGAACATTCTCCAACTCTATTCACTGGTTTCAAATATCTTTGAAGTTGGAATATGAAAGAGTATTTCATTTTATAATAATTAGTAATTAAAGAGGACTTTAAATAAATGATATTGCTTGTTGGGGTAGGGAAATTGGTCATAACAGTAAAACAAAAAATATATCTCAAGTAATCATCTTTGAAGACAATCCAGTGCTAAGAAATAATGTCTGAGCCAATATTGCTAACCTCCCCCTATTCCTAGGGAGTTATTGAAGACATTTATGTATTTTATTAGCATTTCAGTCTCTTTGATCTTTTCTTCTTTTCAGGAAAACAAGGGGGTAAGCAATCTAGTTTGCCGCGATTGCCCAATTTTGCAAATAGTCTGTTAATGTGTGCAGATTGGGAATAGGGACCACAAAAATGACTTCATTGGTGAGCCCACTCTATACAAAACTGAACATTTAGCTGGAGTTGAGCTTTGATATGCTTGCTTTCTTGCTGTTTGTTATAACAGTATTTCATGCAAAGTGGTAAGAGTTGCTAAAGACTGAAATATAAGCAATTCAATCAGTTTTCTTTCCCACTATCCATTACTCTGTTTTAGATAGTCATGGTGACAATAATTTAACCAACAAGTGAATGGGCGAAAATTTGTGTCATTAGGATCATATAGGAAAAAAGTAAAGGAGGCATAGACTCCCCAATGGCTTTTTATATATATATAAATATTTGTTTACACTGATTTGTCTGCAGAATTAGAAATGAAAAAACTCCCAGTGAGTGCAACCACCTATGGGAATTGACTTTCACAAAGCTAAATGATCATTCACTATCATAATGAAAGTCTATTTTCTTTTAGTTTTAAAAAGATCACTCTCAGGCAGGTCAATATTGCAGAAAGGGACAGGCGATGTTCCTTCTCCAATAATCTCTCCTACCTGCCTGATCTCTCCAGGTATCTATCAAAGAAGCTGAGTTGTGCATGCGAAAGGTTTCCTAAATTTTTATGAAGTTATAATGATTAGAACAGTCTTTCTCCGTCTGTTCTAATTTAGTGTAGATTTGGATCTTTACATTGATTGTCAGGGGGGAATGGGGGGACACTTTAGGTTGGAGATAAGTGTGACACTTTTAGAAGAAACCTCCAGCAACCTGCTGAGGAACATTACTGTACATTCTCCACCAATCTGATAAAATCTCACACAGACAGAAAGTCGGGGGAAATTTTTCCAATGGAGCACTGGGTAGCAGTAAAAACCCTGCGGGGTTGTTATCTTTTCCTATTCCTATTATATCCAAAACTTGATAAAAAGTTTTTGACTTGACATACTCTATAAGCTTACCCTTCGTCACTTGTCTACCAACACTTCACTTTCTTGAAGCATATCACTAAAGGATGCAATCAAAGCACTCAGACATAATTTACGTTCGATAAGGAGGTTTGCTTGCTCTTTAAGGTAGAGCTCTGTGTAATTTATAAATCTTTCGGAACTGGCAGTTCACGCTGAAAATAAGATATGAGCTCTGAAGTTTCTGTTCTAATATTCCAGATGACATTTTAGACGTCGCGTTACAATATAATCTACAATAATCGTTTTGTGATTTGCAGCAGAATAATGTCAGACGAGGGCGAGCTGTAACAAAGACAATCAGGCTTATATTATATGAAACATTAATGTAACCAATACCCATCTAACATCTGTTGTATTGTGTTTGCCTCAGAGTTTGACAGTTTTACTGCATTAAAAGAAATCAGTGAACTTTCTAAACTCTTACATTAAACAGCTCCCATTACTCTCAAATAATGGGAGGAAGCTTTGGGCTTGTGATAATAATTATGTAAATGTAGACCACCTGCAGCACGCTGCTTTTTGTATTAGTTTATTCACAGTCTCAAAGGGATAGAATAAGAAAGATAATGAAAATATATCAAACGTATGGATATAGACAGATGCTCACTTCATCATACCATATCATTTTTATAGAATATATGACATATCCTACATCTCATCACAAGCCCTCCTTATATTTTGCCTGGTCTCTTGAATTATGAGCATCTTCCTCTTCCTTCTCTTCTATGGAGGTTGTCCTTTGTCCTTCGTCCTTTGTGCTTCAAAATTTCTATTAGAAATTACAGACTGCTGGATCATGTTAAAACAATACATAACAAATCAGTATGGTATAACAAACTTTCACATTTTTAATCATGTCTTTTGACCAGGGGCATCACATGGGATGTATGGGTAATGGGGCTGGCCGGAGGGGTTGGTCACTGGACAAAAAGGGCAGAACTTAATATTTACCCTGTACCCTGTGAGATTACAGAACATAGGGCAAGGTGCTCTGTAGTTGGCATAAGAGACGTGGAGAAAGCCGATAACATTGAGCTAATATTTCAGTCTACACAAGTTACAAGAATGATGGACTTTGGGTAGGACCATATGGTATTTTCTGTTCTTGCAGAAAATGTATTCAATAGTGAATGTAGTGATTATGTATGAGGACTGGTGAGGTGCAATATGAAAAGTTCCTGGGTTAAGGCATAAATTATATAATGTGTAAATGTTATAGGCACCACTTTCATCCTTGTTTCAATACAATTTTTGTTCAAACCTCATCTAGTCTCCTTCCAAGAAAGAGATGCTGACCTATAGGTGACACAATAATGTTATTATTATTATTATTATTATTATTAAACAGGATTTATATAGCGCCAACATATTACGCAGAGCTGTACATTAAATAGGGATTGCAAATGACAGACTAATACAGACAGTGATACAGGAGGAGAGGACCCTGCCCCGAAGAGCTTACAATCTAGTAGGTGGGGGAATTTCACACACAAAGGATGTGAGATATGTAGTGTGGGAAGTAGTGATGGTTTCAAATGACAGAAGAAGCCGGGTAGGCAAGTTTGAAAAAATGAGTTTTGAGCGCTCTTTTAAATGAGCAGAAAGTAGGAGCAAGCCGAATAGGACGAGGAAGATCATTCCAGAGAGTTGGAGCAGCTCTAGAAAAGTCTTGTATTCGTGCGTGTGATGAGGTTATGAGTGAGGAAGTCATTAGTAGGTCATTGGAGGAGCGGAGAGAGCGGCTGGGGGAGTATTTTTTAACATATACCTATTCCTGTGCAATAAGCCCATATATTCTTGCTTGTTTGTTCATGTTGTCATTTGCTTTCAGATTTTTTAAATTAGATCCATGATGTCTTTGCAGCATAATATAGAGGTAACATGTTTCACATTCTTTCCAAGTGTATTATTCACTGACTGCAGTCTGTCATCTGAAATCCAGCTTCATCCATTAAAGTTGAAATTCAGGGACAGTCTAAGACGAAGGATAATTATAGATCATTTACACAGTATTATTATGTCTGTTGCAGGTATTATTGTGCTCAAACACATAATTTGTGCAGAAAAATAACATTCTGGCATTGAGTACAGCACAGAAAACAAAGAGATTTTTTTTTAAATGCTATAACATAAGACTATCTTTCAAACATAATGTTGTCTTTTGAAATAGATTTTGTATTGATTTGCTGGTTCGTAGGTAGATTATAAAAGTTCATTTCATTGTATGTAATAACAAATGACTTGAATATTGTGCTCAGATACTGAATGGTATATTGTATGCACAAAAATGTATTTTATAATTCAGTGTATTTAACATATTGTGAGGATAATCTAAGTTATAAGGAGGTGCAGCATTTAGCAGCAATATGTAGCAGATGAGTAGCAGATACAAAATGCTGAACTGTTTAGCGACCAACCCTTTTCTCTATATGTCTGTACAATGGTACACAAAACCAGGTCCATAAAGACATGGCTTGATGAGTTTGGTGTGAATAAATGGGTATTAGGACCTTAAAGTAAAGATAACAGAGACTATTGATCCAGGGAACATCTGATTGCCTCATGGAATCGGGAAGGAATTTTTTTCCCCTGTTGAAGCAAATTGTACCAGGGGGACCAACTATGTCCCTATGGTTTTATATCTGGCATATGTTTATTTCCCTGGAGGTTAAACTCGATGGACTTGATGCAACTATATGAAGGGACTTGAGTAGTCTACACAAAGTCCTGACCTCAACCCTATTAAAAGCCTTTGGGCTGAATTAGAAAACAGAAAACTAGATCTTCCCATCCAACAGCAGTCCCTGACCTTATAAATGCTCTTTAGGTAGAATGGACACAAAATCCTACACATGCTCTTGTAAAACAACTTCTTTGAAGGGTGGAGTTACTTAAGAAGGGCCTCTTAAATATTCAATCTAATTATAGAATAGAAAGTCTAAAAACCCCTAAACTTTGGCAATATGGAGTAGTTTTCATCACCTCCAACAGTTGTGATGCTTTACATGGCGTTTGCCATTTCCAAGAATGATGGAGAGTTTACAATTCCAGGATGGCTCATAGCGGGTTATTTACTGACCATTTGCCACGACAGACAAGGAGTTAATGTTCCATCTCAGAAGTGCATCCAATGTCTTAGATCTACCTTTACCAGCAAAGTGCTTATTTTCCCTTTGCAGTTTGCAGACTGCACTTATCATTCTGTTCATGTTTTACTAATGCAAATCTCTTTTTCTGCTCAAAGCATCTCTTCCTTATCTAAGCTAATAATTATATTTGTTATGGTATTTCATTGCTGGCATGTTCTTGTAAGTACACATAAAGAAGATGCAATTTAGACCATTTCCTCGCAGTAAGGGATGTGCTTTACTTGTGTTCTTCCTTCTATGCAGGTGATTATAGATTATAAACCATAGCAAGCTGTAGTCTACTAGTTTTAAGTAAAAGCTTGGAAGCTTCAAATATATAACATATTACACAGAAAGGTATCCACTGTGAGCATCCATGATCTTAAAAATATCAAAGTGCATTGGGTATCATTATTTCATTTAGAGAAGTGGCTTTCGTTGGGTCTTTGTGACTGGTGGCAGTTTTTAACAAAGGATAAATCTCCAGGAATGGAGGTGGTTAGTCTGATGCTGAAAGTTTAACAGAGTGATTCATAAAAGCAGAATAATCTGCATCTCATTGACAATCTCTACCCAGGAAAAGCCAATGTAAGCGATAGACTCACATTCGCAGCAACATTTAATGACTTTCAATGATATCTTCTTACTGTCTTCTGTGGTTTTGGTAAGATGGACAACTCAACTATATCAACACCACTTTCCATATCCCATATTCCACTCCCATTCAATTCAGCCTTCAACTTCCATCAACAGATCTAAAACTTTTCTGTTTCAAATAAGCAATGTTTGACTGTGAATGCCAAATTGCACACATTGCTGTAGAATAAGGGGGAGCCTACTGTTTGCATGCTGTTTGAAATTCTTCAAAGAAGCAAAGAAAACATGATGCTGGATCTGAGCAACCACAACTGTTCATTACAATTAGGTTATTACTTTGGTAGCTAAAGAAGCAATAGTTGGAGATGACTCGAGGTCCCGCATTCATCGGTAGAGAACATTGCTGATACCAGTATGGAGACTGGGACTGCCAGTTTATAGGCAGAAGAAGCCCCTGACATTTTTTCATCATAGGCTGCTTGGAGAAGCGGTCGCCAACCTTTCAGACCTCACGGACCACTAAACTTATAATTTTAAATCCCGTGGACCATTAATATTAATTTAGTAAAAAGATAAATACATTTGTAATATAATGATCTTCCTAATAGTGCTGACAAGGACTGTGGAGGCTCTCATTCACTGATCAGCTCACTGTTAAGTATTACTATTGTTACTATTATAATTAGTTTCATTATCTTTGGTATTACTATAGAAATGCAAACTATTTATTTGCTTTTTCTCACTCATTATGGGTTTATTTAATTCCAATCTAAGACCAAAAAATTATAGTTATCAAAGTCAAACTATTTAATGCCATTAAATATAATAGCAGTATAATATTATAGTAGAAAGTACACAGTTAAGGTTATACTTACCTAACAGAACTCCTGAGAAATAAATAAAATAATACAATCGGATGAGAATCGGGGTGACTGTTGTAGTGGTGGAAACAATACTGAAGCGTACGGCTCGGTAACGGTTCCCTCATACAACTTAATACTACACTGATGTCACGCTGTGATTCTCATCCAATTGTTTTTCCGTCTCTAGTACAGTTTGTGAATTTAGTGCAATATAAAGGCAAAATAGTTTTTTTTTTCTATTTCTACAGCATAAAGTGCATTGATATAGTTTTAAATACAGAAATTGTAAATTTAGGAGTAATACATGTACAAGTGATATAAGTACTTCCAATTCTTACACATGTTCGATAAAAACCCAGGCAATAAGGTATAGCTAAACCCAAGAACAAAATAGAATATGATGCAGAATAACATTCCTTAGTATGTGGTAGCTGCATTAGTTTTTATCTGGCTTTTTTCCTTTATTTTCTCTTGATGATCCTGCTAGTATTACGTCTCATGAGCTAAACTGACAACACAATGCTTTGTAACATCTATATGTGGATGAGAAGCATTGACAATGCTGCCATTCTCATCCAGGAATCCATGGAAGTCTAGAGTTCCTTCAGCGGTTCCTTAGGGTTCCTCAAGCTGTGGCTGATTGACGTACTATTTAATGATGACGGCATGGTTCTGGGGCAAAAGCCATGTGTTCTGCGCCAGCTGCATGATACAAATTGTCTTTTATTTTAAATTTGCCTTGGAGGTTGCTTTCTCACCTCAGCTGTAAGGAGGACACCAAAGTAAAAGACCTTTTCTATCTGACCCCTGGTAAATTAGTTGTAGCAGGGGGTTCCCGACAACTAATTTTAAGGGGTTTTCAGGGGTAAAAAGGTTGAGAAAGGCTGGTCAAGAGAAATCACCCTCTCATCTCATAAAGGGGAGGTATTCTGGAGGCCCATAGGTGAGCTGGCAAGGGCTGATTATCTTTTCAACTTATTAAAAAGATACAAAAAAAATTACTTTTAATAATACAGATAAAATGCATGCAAGTAAGATAAGTTTCTTTTTAGGGTGTACATACCCTTTAACCCCTGCAATGTGTACTCAAATTCGTCATATAGCGTGCCAAAATATGGCTTCCCTAATTTCAAGGTATTTTCAGCATCAAGAGTACAATACCAAACTCAGTGGGATTGCACTTCACCACATGACAAAGTTTTTATGACTTACTTGTCCTTTAAGTGTTAATCTCGCCCCACAGAATAGAGCTCATTATGCTGTCTGTCAGGTGTAAGCCTCCTGCAGATTAATGCTTTGCTACTAATTGCGCTGGCGGCAGGTTTAGGTTCACTGAATTGAGACAGAATGAGCCCTTGTATTGTAAGAAAGTTAATTAAACAAAGTAATGATTTTTGTTTGAATTTTTGTTGAAGCACAAAGGTCACTTTTCAGGAGTCAGCGTCATTATGGAGCAATCAGACTTGTTCATTGTAATGTTTAAAGGGCCACAAAAATCATGTTGACTGATGTATACACCTATTCCTAAACACATATGGAAAAGGATGCAAAATGACCTTTTGGAATTATTAAAATTGATTCAAAAGAATATAAATCCAGTTCAGAATTGAGATGAAACCACTGTCAAGTTATTCTAACGTTTTGTGTCCCTAATGGGGGAATTCACTTTCTATGCTTGATCTGATGATCATTGTCAATGAAAGCACAATATAGAAAAACTCAAAATTCAGAGTTTTCATCAGGCTGGATAAACCTACCAATGGGGAAACTTCTCCAAACTGAAGCAAGTTACCTTTTAAAAAGCTTTAATTGGAAATAATTCTGCTGGATCTAGAAAATGAAAAGAAAGCTTTTCAATGGCACACAAAAAAAGCTCTTCTTACCTTCTCCAAATCTATAACTCCCTTCTCTAGCTGAATTTTTAGGTTAAAATATTACTTTTAAAAGAAACTGTGAGCCAGAAGTTATATATTTATGAGTAAATACTGATGAATTATTCAATCATTTGCTGATTTATACCTCTCAATGACTCTGGAATTAAAATTTTGTTAATAATATGAAAACTGTTTGGTGCTGCCATGTCTGACAACCTCGGACCTCTCCAGATCTTACCCGGTTACTCAAGCTGATCAGTTTGCTGGATCTCCAGGGCTCCTCCGGCCCTGTGCAACTTTTCCGCTTCTGACTGCAAGGATAGAAACGAGGTTTAAATGGACATATGGCTATACTTCAATCCTCTGCATGCCTGCCACTATCAATCCACTGGGTTGTATCTTCATAATTAAATGCTATAGACTAAAAAAGTATTTAAAGATATTAAAGCATTGCTCCATGTTAGCTTATTATTATTATTACTATTATTATTATTATTATTATTATTAATAAACAGGATTTATATAGAGCCAACATATTATGCGGCGCTGTACATTAAATAGGGGTTGCAAATGTCAGACAGATACAGACAGTGATACAGGAGGAGGAGAGGACCCTGCCCCGAAGAGCTTACAATCTTGGAGAGCTCTTCACCCCTCCCAGGCACCCCATGTTTAGCATGCTCCCAGATATGCGTTTCTGACATCCTAAAAATGTATTCCCCTGGCAGTAACTGTAAGAATCTGGCTTTGGTTCTCTCACTGACAATACAAGTATGCAGCTCAGAAAATCAAAGTCAAATGATAAGTTCTTTTCTGCAGACACACAAGTGTTAGCATGAAAACCAGGCAACTAGCAATTTTAGAAGAATCAGCAATGGTTGCCCCCAATACCTCCTTTGTGATGGAGGTTTTTGAGGTTTGTTCCCCCAAAATTCACTGAGCACAGAAAACTACAAAAATTAGTGTGTTGGTGCCATTTAGCTAGAAGTTAGTTTGCCGAAACATTTAAGTGGAAAAAAATAAAAAAGTAAAAGTAAAACCTCCGCAGATCCACCAATCCCTCTGGAGGTTTCCTGAATCGTGTCCCGCGTCATCTGTAATCTGCCTTCATCCCAGGCAGAGGAAGTGCTGGGAGCTGCCATCTTCTTTCCTCTTCTTTCCTCTTCTTCTGACTAAGTGACCTGATCTCGCATCTCTCGGCTGTAAATGGGAAAAAAAGAGTGCCGATGTCGCTGTGCATTCGCGAGTTCAGCAGTTGAAGAAAAAAGAGCTGCAAGAAGCCTCCTAGGATGTGTGACGCATGTATCCCAGGAGGCTCTGCGCTCTCATTCCATCTTTAATTTTTACCTTACATAGGAGGCTTGTCTACCCTTTAACCCCCCTAGTGGAATTTCGAGTGGATTTTACTTGCAAAAAGCGGTAATCCCGAGTCATACTCGGGGTCGCAAAAAACAAATTATAAACCCCACTTACCTTGTTCTTTTGTGTCCCCCGGCGTCCTACTTATCCGTCCATATCCTCAGGCGCGGGTCTCCTTCTCCAATCTTCTCCCAGTGACAGCAGAGACATTCTCCGGGGTTTCCCAGTGACGTCGGTGCATGCGTCGGTTCGTGCAGGAGGCACGGCAGGAAATTCAAATAGTTTTATATTGGATTTAACACAAAATAGCTGTATTGAATGCAATACAATATTATATTAT
>NC_092865.1:63285850-63287090 GCF_032062135.1 Pyxicephalus adspersus | reverse complement strand
TGACCCCAGAGTTTGGCCCCTTGCCACATGCTTGGCGGCTCCATCCACTGCACAGGTTCTGTTGGTGGCAGTAGGGGGTACAAGGCTACTACTTCCCCTATTCATTTCCTATGGGTGATGATTGGGATGCTGCATATAGAGTGTCAACCATAGGCACGGGAGGAAGCATTATCCGCACTGCAAATTTACCACCAGTCTGATCTAAACCTAAAAAGTGCAAGGTTCCTTTAATAGTCAGCCTTAAACACCTGATTCTGATATTTCCTTTCACATATAGCCATGAGAACATTTACATTTATATTTATGAAAGTATTACAGCCATTTTTTTGCTCTAGGCCTACCGGTCCTTTAAGTTCAACCTTCAGATATGGAAAGTGCACACTCTGCAAATCATAAAACTGGTTTGTATTTTTTTTTCTGTGGCACAAAGCGTGAAGAATTATGTTCAAAGGAACTCCTAATGCCAAACTTCACCTACATTAAATCCAGTAGAGTAGTAAAATAAATTAGACACATAAATATCTCCTTGAACACCAAAAAACAGTTTTGCTCAGGACAATGCTTTGCTGTAAGGTTATGCTAAAATTATTTTTATGATTTACCATAGTAAGACTTTATAAATCCTCTTATCGTGTTGAGGCAGAGAATATTTTTTATAACACTGAATTTCCAGCATGAATGTAAAATTCAAAACGTATGAATATTACAAAGGGAAAAGGGATGAAAAAACTTTGGCTTTTAACATCGCAAGCAAACACTTGGAAATGTCAAGTCTTGACAAACCAATTTGTGCCGTTTGATATTTGGTACTAAATGATTATGGCGGTTGTACATGCAGAGCTAATTAGTCATTCATTCAGTGTTATAGCAGGCCACTAGATGGCTGAGTTGAGCTGTCATTTATACAATGGAAGTTGATGTACAAAATAGAATTTAGTTCAGATTTATCCAAAAAATTGTTCAGTAGCAAAAAATTTTGAGCAAATCCTACTTATAAAATTACTTTTTTTCCACTGTCAGAATTTAAACACTAATTTTAACAGAATAAGTGCAAACACAATCACAATAATTGGAGACTTTTAGTATAACAGTCTGTCCAGATACACAATTCTGTTCTGAGCACTATAGATGTTCCTAGATTTATATTTATATATATATATTTTAAAGATGTTCCATGTTTATTTTAATGATGGAGGAACTTGCGGGTTCATCTATAGTCAAAATGAAAGCTTGCATTCAC
>NC_092865.1:63206056-63284797 GCF_032062135.1 Pyxicephalus adspersus | reverse complement strand
TTTTTTTTAATTTATTCAATTTTTTTTATTTAAAAGTACATATTATACTCATACTATTATTATACTGTAAAATAAATGTTCATGGAAGACAATGTACTGCTTTACATGTATAAATCCACTGTATTGCATTCAATACAGTTATTTTGTATTGAATGCAATACAAATAGATTTGAATTTCCCGCCCCACCCTGAACGTCCACACGCACCAATGTCACTGGGAACTCCTTGGTGAGACATCGGGTGCAGAGGAAGAAAGAAGAAGGGGATTGTGAAGAAGGACGCCGGCGGATCAGGTAAGCATTTTATTTACTAACATTTTCCATCGGTTTACCTACCTCGAGTGTGACTCGGGGTTACCGATTCCAGCATCTTTTTTAAACCCCAAACCACACTCGGGGTTACCGCTGGGGAGGTTAATACTTTAATAAAAGCAAAAACACACCAGCCATATGCATCGACACCCATTTAGCAGACAGGGTTTGCTCTGAAGAATTCTTTGTTTGTACTAGCCCATATATTCTGGATCAGATCCATTCCAGGTTTGCTATATAACCCAGGTTCACCCATGATAGTTTTCTCCAGCCTTGGGGAGCTTTGATAAATCCGGCTCAGTGTGTTCATCCATCGATATCACCCCAACCTTTGGTTGAACAGACTAAAGTTAACATTGGTACTTTAATTCATTGAAAAAGCTGATGCAGCTTACAGATCCTCATTCATCAAGGAAGACCTATAAGCGACAATGATCAGATCTGACTGATGGCCCCTAGAATGTTGCACCCTATGTGTTCCTCCAAGCAAGGAGCTCCTCAGATGGATCGTATGTTAGGTAAAGTGATAAAAAAAAAACTCATGAGACTTCCAGATATCATTCACAGGACCACTGAACACAAATGTAATTAGGAATAAGAATCAATCAGGCAGGTATCATTTGGCCATGGTGGTGACACATCTAAATTAGATTTGTGAGACGGTAATTCATTCTGAAATTTGAGAAGATGAGTTTGCACTGCTGTAAAGCAAGGTGACCATTGTCTACAGTAATGCAGAGACTTTATATACAGACAGGAAATGATCATTGTTCTGTAACTTTCAATTTTACTATTCCATATTTAAATATTTTATTCTGAGCACGTCACCCATATTCTCCTCCTACATGTGCAGTACAGTCATTATAGACAACTGTTGGAAATCACATTGCACAAGGAACTGTTGTCATTTTACATGAATCTGTCAATATTACCATTTCACATTACTGGGATTACTGGAAGGAATTCTTATATTGCTGGATGATTACTGAATTGTGGCTGGAGCTGGTCCTGGGTGCTTACATAGCCCACTAAGTAACATGGAACGGCTCAAGTTTACAGGAAGTTGGCCATTTGGAACAAATAGAGTGCATGGTAAATCTAAAGTATTTGTTGATGAAAACCCCACTGTTTTCTGCATGAAACTGATTTTACAAATTTCGTCTGCTCATTTTTACCACAAATATACAGCTATGAGAACGTACCCAGACACATGGGGCCCGATTTATTAAAGCTCTCTAAGGCCGATAGGATACACTTTCATCAGTGAAGCTGGGTAATCCAGCAATCCTGGAACAGTTCTGGTCCAGGATCAAAACATTTGCTAGCAAATGACGTTGAAGAAATTAATTCCAGGTTTGCTGGATCACCCAGCTTCACCCATGAAAATGTACCCTCTCTAGCTTTAGAAAGCTTAAATAAATCAGGTTTAAAGTAGAAGTGCTCTTCCAGCTGAACCATTTTTTCATAGCGTACAGGTGTAAACAGAACCTAAAAAATTGCAAGCATGTTCAGGGTATTTATTTATTCTTAGCAGGTACACATAAATGCTGAATCTAAAGCCTTTAATTCAAAAATCAGGATACATTTTCTTTATAAGTACAGAGAAGCACCCTGAATTCCGTTATAAATTCTAACAAAAGTTATAAAGTCACATTTTTTTTGAACATTGAAAATTCTTCAACTTTATCATTAAAGTCTAACTCAAGGTTAGAGACCACCCATTCCTCTGACACCCTTCCCCCTTGATCCTTGAGTATATCCTTTTAATTATTATACATACTTTTTCTTACTTTTTTCTGATCTTGTAATGCTTTAGGTCTCCATATGCTTTTCTCCTACAGAGAAAGTGTCCCTTATGCAAATTACATTTTCTAAAGACCCACCCCTGAGGTTCCTTATATCGTGCCCTCCCAGAAAGAAAGCTGGATAATACCAAAGTACGACTCAACTGTGAAACAGAGATGAGCTAAAGAAACACACCATGTTATTTTACAGATTTACACAAAGAGCTGGAAGCCGCAGCCCTTTTGTTTGGTATTATCCAACAATATCCGTGTCTACATTAAAATCCCAGAGAATTCTTTAGAACTTGCAGACAGATCTGCCTACCAGCTCCATAAAAGTCTATAGGTCATAAGCTTGGTACAGACTTCCAATATTTATCGCTAGAAAACGGACGATTACGACCGATCAATGATTATGCACGATTATACTTGAACAATCGTATTGTGCACAATTCTGTACATGCTGTAACGATACGATCGTTCAAATATATTCCACCAATAATGTACACACACTAGATTCGATTGTTTGAACGATGCAGGGAGAAACATGTAAAGAGTATTGCAGAACCATGCACGATCACCGAACGACCGTACACACGATAGATAGTGAACGATCAGTGGCCAATCAGATCCGCTGTGCTGTTCATTTGCAACGACAATCCTTGTTCGTCACTTTTTTTAAAACGATTTTTGGCCAATCGGTCCTTCGCCGGTCGTTTCCAACGATAATTATTGGATATGTGTATGCAGCTTTAAATGTGCCGGTGCTCCCAGGACAAACAGGGGAACTGTTGGCTGTTGACTGTTGGTTATAAATATATAAATATTAGGAGAGAGGTTAGTTTAGGGGAATGGGTCACTAAAGAATAACTACTCTATGTATGAAATGGAAGTTATTGTTTATTTGTTAGTTTTTTAAATCAATGCTGCCTGCTTAGATGTTCCTTACTTTCTACAGGACTGAAAGCAGAACTAAAGTTCCACTTTAAAAGTTTGAGTTCCGGCAAGGTTTTATTGCAGAAAGGGACAGGCATTACCTGGGGGTATATCTTACCATTAAAACACATACACCTGGAAGATTCTCTATTGGATTCAGATTCACCACTATATAAACAAGACCGCATGCTAATCAAGCTTTTTATGCTAGGCAGCCATACAACCTAACTCACAACAATATCACCTCTCCAAATCTTATGAAAGCCTTAAATATTTTCACCTTATAACTGGATATTTAGCCGTTTGGCTGTCGCTGCCCTTTAAAAAGCAGATACCGTTTTCCTTGTCATCACATACGATTTTTCCGGCGTTGCTAATTTTACATAACTGAAATTACATTTCATATTCTTGTGTCATATTGCTCATCACTCTTTTAATTAACAGATTATTAATATACTCAGCCTGTAATAACTGCATGACATGCACGCTGATAATTCCCCATAATTCTCCCTAAATGAACACAAGATGGGTTTTGGCCAGTGATAAAAAAAGAGCAACCGGATCTGTTCTTGCCGATGAAAATATTACCGGCGCATGTGTTCCTAGACGATCACACTCATTTGAGAAATCATTTTATTCAAATTGCCGCTTGTCTGTCAGAGTATTTACATTCTCCTTCAGCCGGGGAATTAATACATCTTAGCCGCAGTGCTAAACATTAAGCTTGTTCTTCCATTTCTGAACATAATCCAATGTTTGATTAACATATAAAGTATTTCTTAGAGATTTGCTGCTTCGTTTTTGTTGATTTAAAGTGAACTTGACACCTGAACCAGCTAGAAGCAATTTGAGGAATTGCTACCAGCTAAGGAAGTCATTGGGAATGAAGCTGTGTAGGGTTGTACGTAGAACTTGCCCAGTGAATTATGGAGGAAAATGAATGAAAATAACTTTCATGGGTCCTAGAAAAAGGCAACAATTGCCCCTGGACATGCTGAATGCCTGGCTGTGATGCTGCCCCTAGAACCTTAACCAGAATAGTGGACAACCCGAACATTTAGCAACTTCTACTATCTATATCTCAAAATGTTTTGCCATGACCAATGGATTTATCAATACTAATCCCTCTACTTTCCCAAATACCGACATGGACTGGCTAATTGTAATATTAAAGTGGCCACAGCGCCTCTTTTTAAAATGTTTTTGGGTATCCAATGACCAAAAATGTAATCAAGTTCCACCCCTGTCCCCGCCACATCACCACCGGCTCAAGGAAAGTTTACTTTGGGTAAATAAATATCCTTACATCCATCAAAAGGACGTTGCCCCACATAAAATCAACAACAATCCTCCAAAAGAGAGCCATCAGATGAGCCCCATTTTATTAGAATTGCTGAAGGTTTTTAGCCCCTGATAAAGAAAAGTGCTATATTCTGTGTTTGCTGTGGTTAGAAAGTCCCATTGAAGCCCAAATAGCAATACCGTGTTTCCCCGATTTTAAAACATCCCCATTAAGTAAGCCACCCCCGATTTTTGAAAAAAAAATTAAAATAAGACACTTCCCCGTTAATAAGACATCTGATCCTGCGTGTGTGTCCTTTATGCTGGCTGCAGCGTGTGTAATAAGACCTAGGGCATATTTTGGCATTTCAAAAAATATAAGAGAGTGCCTTATAATCGGGGAAACAGGGTAATAATCTAATAGGGATTTTAATCCTTCCCAACTCTATCCAAAACCAAAAAAATGTTTTGCCTTCACAAATCTTTCATATACAAACCTACATATTAATACTAAATTATTGCAAATTTTTATCCAAACTGGCTTTAAACAACGATTTGTCCTTTTCTGCAGTTGCTGGATTTTAATAGGTCGACAGTAGTTATTATAGTTTTCACCTACAGCACCCTCTTCTGGTGAAATCAGTTGGCACAGAATGACTACACTGAGGCCCATCCTATCATAAAGTGAATTTCTGAATTTTTGGAAGTATCCTTCATAACTTCTTGAAATGATTCTTTATGCTGCTCATGGCATATGAAATTTAACTCAATCACATTTGTGTATAGAAGGGCAGTTCTGAACAAGGGTATAAAATTAAAATCAGGGTTCCCTGTACAGAAAGAGTTAAAAATAAAATATACAGTATACAACGCATTTGGTCTTTGCTGACCTGCGAAGTGTGTCCAAGGGCGGATATCTTCTGAAACGATGATAGATGGAGTTAATAGTGTCCGGGACCATTATCATTACACATTTGCATAAAAGTAATCACAATAGAAAGGTACATTAAAAGTATTAATTACCCATTAAAATAGTCATTTAAAATCCATTACACTTGGTGCTAGTAAATGGATGATCATTCAAGTAGTAAGTGTGGATTTTGAGCAATTTAATATCATTTATTTTAGGACAGATTCATTTTTTTCCCTCCATGCGGGTTTAAAAAATGTATTTATTTTCTTTTTCCGACTTGACAAAACATTTGTTTAATATACATTTCCAATATTATTTCTGCATTACAGGATGGTATACTGCAAAATAGGGCCACGGATAAATGGACTGGTAGCAGAGAGAGGGCAGTTAACCTTGATCCTCTACTCTAAAGAGTTCATTAATTGCTGCTTTCCATTAATTCCTCTTTCAGTTCCATATTTGCGGTTTAATTGTGAATTAATGTGTTATGCTGTATAGCTTCACCAAATATGAAGCATATAAAAGCTTACAAGTCCTCTCTGCTGGCAGATGTGTATGACTACTTTGCAATCTGCCTTCTTGGTGGAGCAGGAGCCAAGGGCGTAGCATTAGGATGTTGGGGTACAGAGGAGGTTCAGTTATCAAATTTATGGTGGCTTGTGTGCTACTCACTGGAAAGAACATAGCTTCTTGCACATTGGGGCACCTGTATTTTCCAAGTATGGCAGGTTATGTAAGGTTGGCAAAAGTCAAGCTCTTGGTAAGAACTAGAAATTATGCGCCTGGATGTAATTTTTGGAGAGCCATACAATGCCAAGACTCTGTTTTAGGTGGACCCTTCTACTTGGCACAGGGGTGCCATCAGAAATTTCTGTCCCCCATACTAGGTAGCTACCTGCCTCCCTATGTCTAAAAGTTCCAACACTGAAACTCTTTTGATCAGGACTAGGTATAAACCCTTTTACCCCCTGATGGTGGCCCCAGCTTGGTACAAGTTTGGTGATTTGACCAACTTCTTCTAGCATCAAGTAAACTTCCAAATAGCAAAATAGAACTATGGTCTTCCATTGAATTATTGAGACATGTACCATCCAAGTTACTGGATTTGGGACTTGTTTTACTGTCATACAGAAACCTATAGTTGTACTACCATGAAAATTATTTGACTTGTAGGAAACCGGCCATGGCCTTGGGTGTTGTTCTCCAAAACACAAAAAAGTCCTGTTTTTTGAGTCCATGTGGGTAGCCTTTAAAGTGTTTATAAAGCCAACATTTTTAAGCAAAAATAATTATCAAAACCCCATCTTGTTCTGCGTGTCATTTGCCATGTGTCCTTTTTTTGGAGAATTTTAGGAATCCTTCCAAAATTAGGGAAATTTCTCTTGGACAGCTGTTACTGCAGTCAATATTGTGAATTTTCTCTCAATTATTGTTCTTTTGTAATATTCTGAATGGCAAATAGTAGTTCTCTTAAGTATCCAAATACTATGCTGTGTCTACCATTTGTTTATTGGGCCTAACTGGGCCAAACTTTTAATTAAAAAATGTTAATTGAGTTAATTTCCCCTTTAATATATAATATATAACTATAGAAATCAAAACAATTACATTTATGGCATACAAGTGTCAGTTTCTGTGAATTCCAGTGGTCATTTTAGTCCATCCTTAATTAGACACAATTATATTTCAAAGGGCAGTTTGGCAACCATTACATTTTTCAGACATTTTGTTGAATGGTGACTGGTCGCAGATATTTAAGGGGTACTTAGACAAGATTATAGGAGAATGTTCCCCACAGTTTAGGAAATACTGTTGCAGACCAGTCATGGCCAACAGGTGGTCTGCAAGCCATATGTAAATGATTAGAACACACTCTTTTACCCTCTTACATTACATATAAGTCAGTTGTAATAAAAAAAATGAAATGATCACAATAACAATTGTTGAGTTGATGACCCATTACATCAGTGTTTCTCAAGCCGACAACTTGACTTGACCCTACACTTACTTCTCTTTTAGCCCACTACGGTGATGGTGGTCTCACTGAGTAATGGTTGTTCATGAACGATGACTGATCCCAATATTACATCCTAAATTTTTTTGCTCATAGTCATAGCATTTTGTGGGCAATTTTCAATAGATCTGGTGCATTAAGTTGTTTTTTTTTACCTTTTTACAATTTATTGTACTGCAATAAATGAGAGCATAAATGATATTAGTTAAGTAGAATGACACTTGACATTTGGATGCATATTATTTTTGTGGAATCTCAATGCATCTATATCCATCTAAAATCACCAAGGGAAATGTTTTTCTTGCACTTTCCCTTTCCCTTTATTTATGATGTGCTTCCCTGTTTAGTAGTTATCTTTCTGCATGATTCCCACACGGCTGCTATAATTTATCATACAGCAAATCCCACGTTTAATGTAAGTCGAACAATTTTACCATGTGCTAAAATAGAGGAATCTTGCAGTAAAAATGTCAAATCTAATATGATGTGTAGTGCAGAAAAGTTCTGACACCTATCCAGCTGTAACTGCGAGTAATTGTGTTACTAAATCCTCTGCCTCGTGCTTGCGATATCCGTCATTTATTCTCCCATTACTCAGGTTAAAGATGATCAGAATTATTTAATAAAGTGTCTTTAGCACAAATTTGTAGAACACAAAACTGAGCCCGATCTTACAGCGCCCTGTTGTATTTTAAAATGTGATATTGAAGTGTCATTAAGATTCAGGGGTATGGGAAGCAGAAACACATCAATTGTTTCCTAAATATTTTGTTTCCTTACAACTCTAACCTATTCTCCTCTTGTGTCACTGTCTGTCATTTGTAACCCCTAATAATGTACCGTGCTGCTTAATATGTTGGCGCTATATCAATACATTTTTTTATTATTAATATTATTATTAATAATAATAATAATAATAATAATATACAAAGAGCTTAGCAGTCATTTGAAAAGTATTGCCATTCAAGTCTATTGGGTGGTCAATAAGTAAAGGCACAGAGTGTAATCAAGAAAATGCAACCACAAAAACTTCCAAATGCCTTCCAAATATTTTTCGATTGCTTTTTTTCAAATAGCGTGTTTTGAGGTTATTTATTATTTTTGATCAGTGAAAGGCTTTTTCAGACATCTGTATGAACAAGCCTTAAGAGCTACCTTGAACCACTAGAACAGTTTTAGTTATATACAGTAGGTAAGTAACAGATATTGCTATATTGCTATGCCAATTTTTTTAATAATAGCAAGACACTTGATTTTGTAGTGCTCCACAACACACTGTAGTACGTTGTGTAAGAAATAAAAGGCCATGTGATTTTTGGCATGTT
This sequence comes from Pyxicephalus adspersus, assembly GCF_032062135.1. Classification (NCBI taxonomy): domain Eukaryota; kingdom Metazoa; phylum Chordata; class Amphibia; order Anura; family Pyxicephalidae; genus Pyxicephalus; species Pyxicephalus adspersus. The sequence continues at coordinate 63,276,233 of NC_092865.1, read as the reverse complement.
CGTGCAAGATGGCAGACCATTTATTTTCAGTGGCGTGCCATAACGCACATTATTGTATGTTATGACATATAATATATAACATTAATTTATAACATTAAGTTATAACATTAACACATTACAAAGAAGTAAATGGGTCCTAAAAGAAACCACAAAGTAACCTTCAAAGTGATGGAGAATGACGGTCGGTCCATCAGAACTGAATGGACAGTAAACCCTGGCACATGGAACATTGAATGGAACTCTATAAAATGATGTTTTTGTTAATTTAGCACACAAGCACCCGTGTGATAAATAAACTGTTTATAGTTTTTTTTTTCCCCTAAATCAGGACATTTATTATACTGATAATATTGGATAGTACCTTTCTTTACCCCAGACCTGTTCTCACTTCGGCACAATTGGTGCACAAACTCAAAACAGAAAAAAAATTAAATATTACAAGTCTTTTTTGCAGATGGGACAGGCTTTGTGTATTCTGCAACCAAATTACCTTACCTACCTGTTCATATTTATTAAACTTCTTCACTCTTCACCCACTCCTCTTCTGAATTCTGGATCTTCGGCCACCTTGACTAATAACGTAACTCCAGGTAATGCACAAGGGGTATTAAACAGAGTGTTCATTCAGTGTATAATACAGAAAAGATTGCCAACGGGCAGGTAAATTTGTTTTATTGCAGAATAGACATAACCTGATCTTTTAATGACAAAGAACCTGCTTGCCCGCAATTCTTCAGCCCCCAAAATGTATCTTACCAGCATGCACTGCAGCGCAACACATGGCAACATACTGCTGTTCAAAAATGCAACATGTGCAAATTTAGGTGGTTCATGGTCTGCTAAAAAGTCAGCTAAAATTATTATTGATAACAAACGTTCATTGGTATCCTATCAAAATGATATTTTCTGCAAGGAAACTGATGCAGTGATTTTGTTACATGGATTTCCTGTGCTCCAGAAAATGAGATGCTTTAAATTGATATATTATCTTTATAAACACAACAGGGATTTTGTCTGTATTAAAACACTGGTAATGGTTATAATAAATTTATTAGAATCATTCGTTCACCTAGCCAGCAATGTTACAACCATATCCTTATCATGTATGAAGACCTTATAGTTCTTCAGCAAGCTGCAAACATGTTTCGGCTGTTGAATAGCATTCATGTGTGTTTTTGCTGCTTAATATACATTGAAAATGTATTTTATATTTTCCTGATTGGTGCAAAAACAGTTTATCCTGCTTGAAATCCAGTCATCTTGTAACTTTGTGCCTATAGTGCGCTAAAATTACAAGGAATGGTTTGAGCTCTGTCCGGTTCACTCCTGTGAAACAGTTTGCAGAAATTTAACTCACTACCTGAGCCTGGTGGCAATAGTAACAGGAAGTAAGGGTAAATCTCCAGTTGGGTCCCCAGGGGTATAAAGTATAAATGTACTCAGCCAGGATTCAGCCGACTAGTATCCAAAATTGATACACTGGATTCAATTAAAAATCATAATTTATAAATTGAATACAATTTGAAAGTTGCAAATTTGGGAAAAAAAGAGTGAATTTTGGTGAAATATATGTGAATTGTATATGAAAACATTAAAATATACCTCCTGGTGTGCCAACATTACTGATTGTCCTTCTTCACAGCTTGTTCAACCTTCATCCATTGTGTTACCTCTTCACTCTTGTGATCAGCCTCAAACTTGTTTCCTTCCAAGGACCCACACGCATCACGTTCTAGTCATAAGGGTTAATGTTCTGTATCTGAATGGCCGGGCTTTGTTATTTTTTTGTGGATTGTAATTAGAAGATGGGATTAAAGTTTACAGATCATTTGAGGAACAAATGGCCATTCTCATTAGTTTTATCTGAGCTAATTAGCCCAGCTTCCCCACAAGTCTCCCACCACCACGTATAGATAAGGATTGGGGAGCAGGGTTGTACATTCTCATGGCATCTGGTTTTTGTGCAGTAGGTCGAAAAGAATCAATACATTTGTCAAAACGGCTTCAGCTTATCTTCTGCTCGGAAATGGAGCATAAATGAGCCTGATCCATAGGGACCCCAATGCCCTTTAATAGAAGTTATCAGAGAAAATATCTGCTTGTGGACTTTTGAAGAACAAGCAGCATTTATTTGTAGACTGGACAGGGAACTACATCAAAGCTGCTGAGAAACTATTATATTCCTATTACATTTTGTTTTGTTTTATGGCAAGGGTGTAGCAAGGGGTAATGGTAGACAATAAACACAATTTTATAACTGCTCCAAATGTCCCTAACTCCCATCTTCAATAGTATAGTTTCTAATTGTATTTTTAACTTATTTTATTAAATCTTTTATCTCTACATAACTGGTCCCAAGCAATGTTTTAGGACTTGGTTTTAACAATGTATTAGGGACTTTCCCTAGGGCCGGTTCATACCTGCCTCCGGAATGAGCGATCCCCTGCTACTCCCTATGTCTATAACTTTCCAGCAACTCGAACATTTCCACCAAAGTTCTGGTCCCATCAGCATGTTTGAAAGCTGTATGGCTTAAATATAGCAGAGTTTAAGCTCACCTCCACCCACTTGATAGGTAAATAATTTTATTTTTCTATTGCATACACAACTTTTTTTTTAGGAAAGTGTAGACATTTTTGTTTTGTATTTTTTTTGGGGGGGGGAATCAAGAATGACCACTATGACCACTATACATGTCAAGGAGAGAGGGCATAGCAGGGTTCTGCTCCCCCCTCCGAACATAATGGGTGCTGTATACAGTGCTCGTTTATTTATCTGTCATTAATTAAAATTAATGAAAGATTGGTCCAGAAATGAAACTCCAAGGTATCAAGCTTAAATTGTGGCCCATTGAGGAGATTTACCCCTCTTTCTTGAAGACCATTGTGATGACCTTTTATTTATATATCACCAACATATTAATAATCATTGTACAAAGTCCATAGTCATGTCACTAACTGTTCCTTAGATGAGTTCACAGTCCTTGTCATAGTCATTCACCTAGTATAAGGCCAATTATCATACCACTACCCTGTTTGCCTGAAAATAGGACAGTTTCTTATATTAATTTTTGTTCCAAAAAATGCAGGGCATGTCTTTTTTATGAACAAAAAGATCAACATTTATTCAAATATAGTCGTGTCATCACAACATTCCAAACTCTGAATTCCATTTTGAATTTCTTGTGACTCCATTTCTTTTAGAACCATTGGCCCGAATTTCCCATGTCTTGCAATAGCGCTTTCCTTAACTGAGCACCTCTTGTCCATGTATTTATAAAAATTGTAGCTTATTTTTGGGATAGGGCCTATTTTCTGGCTGGGGCTTATATTTAGAGCATCCTCAAAATACGGAAAAATCATGCTAGGGCTTATTTTCGGGGTAGGTCTTTTTCTGGGTATGTAGAAAAACGGTATGTAGAAAGATGGGTACATTTTGTATTTATCCTGTGTGAAAACATTTTTGTATTGCGTTTTCTTGAGAGAGCACTGATACTTTCATTACTGTACTGCTTCTTCATCGTTAACAATACACTGAGGCAGAACTTGAACAAAACTTTCTCAAGAGTTCTCAACCACCGTGTAGGCTGCAAAGGGGTGTAATGATGTGCAGGATCTGGCAGCGGTCTGGCAGGGGTACCTGGATCAGACCAGCATAATATAATTACAAATCTATTGTTAGGCAATACAGAGTACACATAGACGTATTAAATTATGAACTTGTATTTGACGAATTATCATATATATATTTATTGATGGAAGTTTATCTTTCTTTCCTTTTAGTATGAATATTTCAATGCAGTTCTCATCAACGAGAAAGATGAAGATGGCAATTTTGTCGAGCTAGGGAAGGAGTTTTTGTTGCTGCCCAATGATCATTTTAATAACTTACCTGTTAACGTCACTCTTAGTGATGTCCAAGTGCCAACCAATGTTTACAACAAAGGTAAGTGCTGAAATGTTTAATTCTCTCTTATTAATAAACTATTCAAAAGACGTATTGTTATCAAAAGTGGCTTCTCTGGAGAGAGTATGGGTTTGACCACAGTGAGTCAGAAAGTAAGAAAGGTAATTTTAGAGCCAAGGAAACTTTTCCAATGTTCCTGTTGAACCTTTTAGGGATTGAAGAAAGGTGTCCCCGATGGTACACAAAAGCTAAAAATTAGTCTGCTTAAAGTTTTAACCCTTCCCTACTCAATGCTAAAAAATGTTTAGCAATAAAAACATTTTGAAGTGTATTTAGAAATGACAAATAATTAAACCTCTATTAGGATTTTATACCTGTCTGTGTCTGGGGAGTTCTATTCTCTCTATTAGGTCTGGTGGACATTTTTGAACCGTCCTATCGTAAACTAATCCGAAAGAATAAACATAGCGAGCTAACCACTAATAAATGGCAATAATTAAATGGGTATATTGAATATCTGAGAGGATCACCTTGGGGAGATTTTCTTTCACTTTTTATGTTTCTGGGAAGAAAGTGATGGACAATCATCCTGATGAAACAAACAAAAAATGGCTTAAAATATTGCAGCCATTACTAAATTGGGGTATAGATATACTATAGGCATTTGGTCATAGTTTTTGAACATATTGCAGATATTTCCTCTCCTAAACTCACCTCTAGGCTTGGTGTGCTTTGTTTGGCTAAAACACCTGAAAATTAGGATAGCCAGTTGACTGTTGCAGTAGGGGGCGTTATAGGTGCCCTAGTTGGCAAAGTAGTATAGATTTTGCCCTGGTACATGAACTCTGATAAGGACACCAATGACCCAGTGGATACAGATTACACAGATCATGTTGCACCAGAATGTTCCGCTGTTTACAGTCCCATCCACAAATGTGCACAGACCCTTCAACATTCCCATTACTCTATTGCCCAACTGGGAACAAATAATGACATATGTGCAAACAATCTAATATTGTGTAATCCCTTGTGTTCAGGTGGTCTGTCCGAGATTTCCAATACAAACTGTCACTAAACATTAGGTTGATGATAATTTGACTGTATCTTGTGGATTTTTTTATTGTATTGTTAGGAATTATTTGTTATGATTTTTGATTAAAGATGACTTTTGTACACAAGCTTGAGTAAACATGATGAGATTTTATATTTAATCAGAGATGTTTTTTGACTTTTGCATGATCAACAGGTTGCCTCATTATATTAAAGTGGACCTTTACTAACATTTAGTGATGATGGAAAGGAAAGGACCGAACATAAAAAACAGGCATAGCTACTTAACTTATTTATCCTTAATTTGTCAATGGCAGATTCTAGTACAGAGTGTAAGCCCCCCTTCCCCAATAAAAACCAAATACTATTATAGCCATATATTACCCAACATTGTAAATATGTATAATACCCATCCATGTAACCAAAATGCTTATCCTAACTCTAATGTAATCCTAACACTAACCTTCACACTGACCCTTCCAGTAACCCTACACTAACCCTTCTATTAACCTTAGCATCGTTATTCACCCTTTCTAACCAAACTAAAATCCAAACAACTACCCTCACACACACTAACTCCTCATATAATCCACCCCCCTGCAACACTAACAGTATCCATTATTATTATCAAACAGGATTTATATAACGCCAACATATTACGCAGCGCTGTACATTAAATAGGGGAATAACGGTATTAAATAGCCTTACCGGTAACCATCTTTGTAATCTTAACCCTCTTACAATGACCCTCTTTCTGATACCCCAGGAAAGAGTGTCAAGCACTGGGAGACAGGACCTATAGGAGGTGCTACGGCTAGCAGGGAGGTGGTGTGAGCCCTGAGAAGGGCCAAGGCACAAAGTATAAGCAGTAACCAGGTCTCTGATGATGAGGATGTTGAGCCACTGGTTACTGCCAGGTTGTGGTCCTTGGGCACACCAAGGTGGGCAAATCACGGTACCAAATCACAAAGCAGAAGGTTTGTTGAGGAAGGCTGGCGTCAAGGCAGGCAGCAAGCAAAAAAGGTCAGGTCACACTCCAGGGGTCAATCACCAGGGATCCAGGAAACAGACACCAGTGACACAGGGGCCACTGCGGGCACACGGAACACAGGAGACAATGGAAGCCACAGGAAGCACAAGTGACATAATGCTATCCACAAACAGACAGGAACACTGGAACAGCACAGGGAATTGACTGGGAACCAACTAACTGGACAACGAGGGGTTAACGCAGGAGATGGACAGAGGAAACACTGGATTAAGCACCAGGTGAACAGGAACTAGCTCAACAGAACTAGGGGCTCTGCACAATGGAGACACATTGCACAAACACATAGTGCAGTGTGTGAACTAGCTAAAAAGCCAGGGCTGGTCAAAAGGCTATTTTCTGATTGGCCAGCGGATTGGACAGATTTAATAAAACTTGGAAACAGAGGCATGCCCAGCTTCAGAACCGCAAGCATGCGCAGGAGAGAGGCGTCTGTGCTTTAGTGAGGACGAGGTAAGTGTGACAAAGAGACTGTAATTAGGACAGTGATACGTTTTTTGGCAAGTTGTGACATAGCCTTAGCCTTTCTGTAACCTCCCTGATAAATCTCCCTGTAAATGTTTGAATACCTGGTGCGATTCTCTCTCCAAATACAGTCCCCTCTCAACTAAACTATGCTGATATACCAGAAAACTTAGTCTACTATTGCAATTATCTGTCCAATGTCCAGGTAAATCTGCCATGGCCCCACTGGAAAGCCAATGTATGCAGGTTTTCCAGGTCATTCAGGTTGCGTGACCATTCTTCTACCTTATTTAAGTAATATTATTAATCTGAATTTATTTATTATTGGCATGTTACGCAGCGCTTTACAAAGTACATAGACATGTCACTGTCTCTCAAAGGGTTCACAATCCAATGTCCCTACCATAGTCATATGACATTAACACAATCTAAGAGAGATCCATTACCTACATGTTTTTGGAAATGGGCAGGACAATCAAACTCCATGCCACATATAAAGCAATGGACTAAGGTAACTAGGTATGGGCCTGAGGGCAATAAAACAGAGACACTAGTAGTGACGTTTGCTTGGTGTCGACTGATAGAAGGTTGCAAAGCCAATATTATTATTATTAGTAATTAGTATTTGTATAGCGCCGACATATTACACTGCGCTTTATTGAATGTATGGGTGAAGGGGGTCAAGAAAAAAAGGCCAATAGATGAGCCACAAGGTATCTGATATATGAGCACACTGTAAATCTATATTTTTGTGTACTTCCTTTCCTGCTTTTCTACTTATTACCAGACTTTCTCACCAGATTCTTGTCAGTCTTCACTTACATTGCTGTTATGTTTAAATCTCGACAACAGGATGAGTTTATCCTGCAAAATCTGCCAGTTTCGAATCATAATCTTATTTCGTTTCAGCTTCAGCAGGCGCATGTTTTTTTTTTTTCCTATTTGCAAAGCTCTAATTTTCTAGAAAATAGGTAAACTCAGCTCAACAGCCATTTGGAAAGGTTTGATAGGAGAGTGTGACGGAATGATATTCATAGATCCTTTTAACTGGCAAATTGAAAAACCTACCTAATCAAAAGATGTCTGCGGTTCATCATGTTTCAATATCCTCCCAAGCAGACCCTATATACTTGGAGGAATGGAGCCCCAGCCCAGCATAAGTTCTTATTATTGTGTGCATTTATCAGCTGCTGGTGAAAGCGCTCGTCTTTCGGATTGCCGAAGAGGTGCATTGTGGAGAAGCGCTCCTGACACAGCTGACACATCCTTTTCCTTTTCACTTGTAAAGATTCCTCCAGTTGAATAACTCTCAGCCCAAGATGTTAAATGATTTCAGAAATATTGGGTCTTTGAATAACTTTTGAATAACTGTTTTGCTAAGCCGAAGTGAGGGTGCCCCCCTGTATTAATGATTGCACGGATCTTGCTACAAATTCAGAATAAATCTTTTGTTGTTTAAAATAAATATGTGTTTAAAATCCCTGCTTTCATTTTTCTTATCAGACTGGGAAAAGTACTAATATTCAAACTTCTTTTGCAAAGCATATTGCATTTTATTTTAATACTTTTAATACTCTTCCTTCCTTTTACTTATGGGTGCTTAAAACGCAACATTAATTTTTAAATATTAATGTGCAGAAATAGAAAGCTTTAATCTTTATTTTTTTATTTACTAGAACAATTATAAAGCCTTTAAAGGTTTACAAAACTTTAAAATAGTGGAAATTATACTATGCTTACAGTGAGCCTGTTTTTAAAAAAAAATATAGCCCCTTGTATGAAAGATTTCAGGGCTTTTATTTATGTTTGGGGTATTTCTATCACCCCAATCCCCAACTTTTTCCTGCAGATACCATACCTTTTCATTCTGCTAGGCATACCCCCATAGGGCAGTGACTGGCCCCTACTGCACTGAGCAATGGGAAAAACAAGGGAACATATATTTAAGCCTCATAAATAAAAGTCCCAGAATTTTCACTTTTTCAACTTTTACTGTAATTTATATAATATTGTTTTACAATAACTGTAATTAATTAAGCTATTCCTGCAACATAAGTCAGTATATTCAACCTTCTCGACACACGCTCTATTTACCAATCAGTACAAATCACGCTCTGGGTTAGTTGACAGGGAAATCAACACTTTTGGGATAGTTGACCTGTCCCATGCAGCTTTTGTTGGTTCCTCCTGCTGTCTGCAGAAAATGAACCGTGGGTGCTGGGGAGGACCAAGGACATTTCCAAAATGTTGGATTCCCTTCTGGCTTTTTGGAACAATTTCTTCTGTAGTGGAGATCAGCAGCACAGGGAGCAGGAAAGAATAAACTGTCTTATTTACAGGTAAAGCTTGGTTGTGTACATTTAGTATAATAAAAGGTCACAATGTATACCCATATCCAGAGCACTATAAATTTCCTTTTTTCTTACTCTTATGGAAGCATGAATTCCTGATCGGACTTATTATGCAGCCTAAAATTCAGTTTGAGTTAATGAGTCCTGTAAATACCAGGCTAGTTTTAGCAAAACAAATAAGAATGACATGCAAAATGTTAAAAGGACCCCAGAGTACTACATGATAGATACAAAAGTACAAAATATTTAAATACAAATGTTGGATTTCAGTTCTGACTGTAAAAAATAAAGAGAATTTATACAAAACTGGTTCTTCCACATTTTCATTACATTCTTCACATCATGCTAGCCGTATAATATGCATGTGACAATAAGTAAAATGACAAAAACAGTAAAATAGAAATCAACTAATTTGGTTACATTGTGGCTGCAGAGTTTTTTTATACTGTAAGTACACTGCCTCAGAAACAATAGCCTCCTGCTATTTAAATGATATCTTCAATCTCTTGCTCTGTGTGTACTGGCTTCAAGCTAAACATAGTCAGTGAAGCTAATCTTTCCTCATTGCCTTTTTCCCATCAGCCCATCTATCATTCTAGCTGCTTTGTGCATTAACATTCACTGTCATCAAACATCTCCTTGTGGAGACCTGAGCACGCCAAGATGTTCCTCGTGTGACAAGCAAATAATGGCTTTCATTAACTACTTTTCTCCTGGAAAGTACGGTAGACCTCCTCTAACTTTAAAGATGAGGAATGTGTGCACTTTTGGCCCGTAGAAAATATTTGCAAATATATAATGATGTATAGTGCTTGGTTAATGTCAATATTTTCTCGGGTCTCTTGGTGCGGTTCATAATTAATTAAAGGTCCATTGAACATAATATTCATGGCCGCATTCTATAAAAGATTTATTGGAAACATTTTTAAATACATACATGAAAAATATTGGAAATTATGAGAACTGTGAATGTTTGAGATAAGGCTATAATTATGGGGGGAAAGAGATTTTTTTTCAGCGCTCACCAGATTTGATGTATGTAAATGAAGAGCACAGCTGGAGATCACACGGAACACATGAGAACGTTTCATAAATCATTTCTATACCCAAATTATACAGCTAGATTACTTGTGATACCAAACATCTTGAGTTTTGAGTCATAATCTGTAAATGTATTATTGGTAAAAGTGTGAAGATTTTGTTTGTATAAGTCTAACATTTTTATATTAATTTAAAGAGTCTTCCATTGCCTGGGAGAATGGATTCTCTAAAACTCTAGTTTTGCTTGCTATTATGTGCAAATGTGTACAGCATATTAGTCTATTATTGAAAATTCATCTGTTTCCAGTGCTGACTGATTAGAGCTATCTTATGCTGTTTATTTTCATTTTTTCCAACACCATCTTTTTACTTTTTTTTTTTTCTAGGTTCCTATTACTCCATTTTACCCATTGGGCGGTCACTGATAATGTAACTCCTGTGCATGTGTGCATGAGCTAGATTATCCAGGCACCTGGCTTTATTCTCAGTTTCTCAGCAAAAACAATTCTCATAGTATTTTTTGCTTAAAGTTTGCTTTACATGTTTGCAATTTTTAGCACATATTTAGATAGTACGTACTAATGCTCTTCTTTTGCATAAAAAATCAAATACATGTATCATAAATGTTATTATTAATATTAATAATCGAATGTGATTTGCTTCCAGCCTTGTAATCCTTTGTACAATAACAGATTGGGACTACAATTTAAGTCAATATATATATATATGTATATTTAAAAATAAATAAATAAAATTGTCAAAAATTAAGTTTCCATTGGACACCATCATATGCCCTATTTTATCCGCAACACTAACCTATCATTAGTAAGTCTTCCGGTCTACATCCCTCCCTCTATCTGGGTGCAAAATGTAAATACATAATGGGCCTGGATCAGTACAACATACATTACTCTGTGATGTGCTGCATTGAGAAGGCCAATGAAATGGGCAAAATAGCTCAATTTAGCAAAACACATCACATGCCTACATTGGGAATGATCCCTAAGAATAGTAATGTACTATTGTTATGGATGTAAAACTTGATTGGTTAAACAAACATAGCATATACAAAAAAACAAAAATATTTTATACAAATATGTTCATAAGAGCATCAGTGCGGAGTTGAGATAATATTCCTTTTGACTTGGCTCTAGTGGTCTAAAGTCACATTGTACTAGAATAAAATGTGTTGCTGACAAAGATCATTGCCTGTTTTGTACAAAGGAGCAACTTGTCCTAAATATATGCAGAAATGCTGCGGACAGTTTTATGAACCCCTGCATCATATCACAGCATAGATAGTGGTCACATATTGCTAACAATTTTGCCAATTTATCTTTAAATGTTTCAAAGTGATCTCCTGCACTGGAGCCCTTTTCATTTTGCGCTGTCTTGATGAGTTTGTCAGTCTCTCACTCTCTCTTTCTTGCTTTTCTCTCTTCTTTTATCTTTTAATCTACTTTTATCTCCTTCCCACTGCTGCACACATTATCACTCTCTCTGCAGGAAATTCATCAGAAATAATGCAGAACAGCCAGCATGAAATACGAACAGTGTGTAGTTTTGTCTCATTTGTCCAAAACCATTTACAGTTAACACTAATGCCTTGTGTTACTGGGGTCCTAAATTCAATTATGGTGAAGAATACGAGCCACAATGAGTTTGTATCTTCATCCAAATTTGGGTAGAGTCATAATAGTTGGCCAGATTCTTTTTTTTGTACAGGACTTGAAAGGCCTCCAACATCACATACTTAATTTAAAATAAATTAAAAGAACAATGTGTTTGTATACATTATAAATAGTTACAAAAGCACAATGGATACATTCTTTATCAAAGAACCATCTCAATATTCCTTGTGAATTATCTTAATCTATATTTGAGATGTTTCGCTGAAAAAATCTGCTTTCTTTGCAAATTATTGAGATCTAAAATTAACATTTATTTGTACAATATATTATATATACAATACAGAAATGCATGAAAAAAACAAATTATCCCAAATTATGAACATCATGATCATACCCAAACTGCTTCTCCTGGTTAGCTTGTCCCTTCAAAACTTGACGTCAGGGATTGCAAGGGCACCAAAACTATTGGGCATCAACCCAAAAGTAGTTTCCTGTTCTTTCTATATATTTATTGGGATGTGGCATTGGTTAAAGGTAAACAAATCATTTTCTGTAAACACTTTGAATATATTAGATATTCTATTGTAATGTTTGGACACTACATACAGGGAAAAAACAGTAAGAGGTCATATATGTTTTCATAGATCCTTACAGTACTAACATATTTGGAGATGTCTATGTGTTTATGTTTAAGTAAAAACATGTATAACCTAAGTTATCATTTTTTTTTTTAAATATGTGAGTAAAACTACTTAACATATAAAGCCCATCACTATACAGGGAGCTTAGGGTACAGTACCCACTTTCAGTCTGCAGCTCCCCAAATTTCTTCTTTCTTATGCATGTTTTTATGTTTGTGATCATGGCTTGATAACAGATTTCTTCCCTACAGAAAACAATTACTTTAGCTGCATATAGTTTAAAGTTTGGGTATTATCTATTTTCCTATAGTTTATATATATTATAGGCTTACATTCTTCAGGGGTTTTCACACTTTATCCTGACCAATCAGAACAGCAAAATAAAACACACCCATGAGGATCATGGATGAAATAAAACTACATACTACAATTCATAATAATATTATTAATAGTGTAGGCTGATATCACACAAACAGTTAAAATGACTAAAATAGATAAACATATTTTAAGATTAACATCACTTTCCAGCCTTCTAGTGTTATTAAAAGATGATATTATCCAGGCATTGGCTACAAACTTTGTATTTAATCTCTCATCTGACCTTGTCATTTCACTGATCACCCCTTGCTCTATTCTGTTCAATTTCATTTTTTAAATTCACTCTAACTCATTGAGTTTACTCCCACAACTTTTATTTAGCCCCTTCTCATAGTGCTTGGCTTGCCAAAGTCTGAAATGACTTGACTACATGAGACAAATAAGTTGGGCTATAAAAGACTATAAGTTAAAGATTCTAATTTTGTGCAGGTTTTCTGTATTATAACCTGTCTGTAACCTCCAATGACACAGATATACACGGATGCACCCACAACAGACAGGGTAGTCATATTTAAAAATCCCTATTTTCCCTTAACAATTGTTACATTTGTAAAGAGAAAGAACACAGCAGAAGCTGTTTTAATTTAAAGACTCTCTATGTTTTGAAGCTAAAATAACATCATTTAAAATGATTGGCAGGGATACCAAGATAAGTTATGCTACTCCGCTAAAATGAGTTATGCATAAATTTGATCTTTAGCTATTGATCATTGTAAACCGCCAACTTTTTTTAAATGGAGGAACTAATATTAGACAGGTAAACTTGTCAAAGAGACTCACAGGAGCTCTATCTATCTAATAGCTGGGCAATGGTGTCACATAATTTTATTGGTTTTCTAACATTCACTTTCATACCCTCTCTCTTTCTAATAGAATTGTCATACAGTATTGTCTGGGCAAGAGAGAGGGGAAATATCAAGATAAAAAATTAGGAATATCCTGATAAAACAACCTAGAGTGCTACCTGATATCCTAGAGATTCATTTGAAGTATACATACAATGAGGCTGATTTTCCAAAAATCTCCAAGACTGGAGGAGATAGACTATCATAAGAAAATCTAGGTGATCCAGCAAACCTGGAATGGATTAGGTTCAGGATTGAAAACATTTTTCAACTAATAAATTATTTTAAAGAAATCTATTGTGGTTTTGTTGGATCACCCGGGTTCTCCCATCTTCTCCAGTCTTGGCAAGCTTTGATAAATAAGGTGTAATATATCACATTTACCCAACAAATGAATTATGGTAGTTAATTATGTGCCTAAAAGTGAAGAAGTGAAGGGAGGACACGATAAGTACATGCTAGGGAGAGAATTAATGTAGAGTTTAACTTTAATTGCAATTAATGCAAATTCTACCCCTAGAAGTTTTTTTTGCCATAAGGTACAAGATTGGCTGGGGCCATATAATATGTGTACAGGAGTTGCATCGTCTTGACAAAAGCATCAATAGCAGGAAAGTTAAAAAAATCTATGAATGGGCAATCTGTGGATTTGTTTGATGTATCCCTATATGAACTTTGTGATACAGTGATGTCATGACAGCTATATAACTCAGAATAGGTGAATGGTATACCCAAGTTATTGCAAGCTTGGCCAGCAAACGTCATCTTACTAATGTGATCACTAGCTTGCAGAAAAACAGCAATACCTTAACCATGGGTCAACCCATATTTCTATTGAGTCTAACAAGGTGAATTTTCCCACAGACTGCTTCTATTCACAAAAGCTGTTTATTTCTTGCTTGTCAGTGGATAGTTGGGACCTAAGTCCAAGGCCAAGTTTGCAAAGGCTGTTGTCATACAATGTTGCTCCGTGCTTTATACTTCTTGGCTTCCAGACAAAGAAATAGAGAACTCTTTGCTTCTCCATCTGGTTTTACTCAAGACATGCATGGCAGATCCTATTCCCAGTCTATGTGAGAGCCATGTCTTTGTTCTTATAAAGATCAGCAGTGTCTGACTCTTCGAGTAGCAATTCCAATTTCCATGTTACGGAATTCTTCAATGGAAGATATGTCAGGCTCATATCTCTTGATCAGGGCTATAATAATATTACACTCTGGACATTTCCTGAGGACCACACCCTGCTGACTCCAGAAGATATCCTGTATACAAATGTGCAAATTCATTTGTTGAAAGAAAACGGCTTCATGTCATAGGAATACGTCTTGATAAATAAGCAACTATTACCATTTTTCTTTGTATTTGTAAGCATGTATGTTCATTTTAATTTGAGTTTGTATTTGTCTGTGTTAATGTCAGGGCTTTACAGTCATAGCTACTTAACCAGTGCTTAGTAATGGACACAGCTGCCAAGTTCTTATGACCTCAGTACAGGTTATAGTAAAGAGTAGGTTCAAATTAGAGTTTTAGGATGTTTTGTCTAATAATTCTTCTGTATTGTCATAACATAAATCAGAACTAAATGAGGAATAAGGAAGTTGCTTTGTAATTAATTAGATTTAATGTATAACATTGTATTACTATCAATGCAAATATTTGAATCATTATTACTAGCATAAAGTAAAATTCCCGCTTGGACGGGACAAAAGATTATTCTAGACAACACAGGTATCTCAACTGCCACTGTCTTACATGCTTTTCAAAATGTATGGTTTCTAAATGAATTGATAAATAATTCTCTACTGGTGTGCTGAAAAATTATTGGTCTAACCAAGAAGACAACCTAGAGGAGGAGCAGGCAACCCTTGAGTGGTGGAGACCCACCTGGACATCATGGAGAAGATCAAATATTAACCTCTAGTGACACCAAACTGTGTCCTGTCCAAGAAAAGATCTCACCCACTCAGTAGGATACCATATGGGCCTTTCATATTTGCAAGCCATGCAGAAGCCTGTGGTTCCTTGGCAAGTCCTTGGCCACAATGTTCTGAGATAGCCTTGTGAAGAGCAATGCAATGATTCCGTTTATTCACATTACCCTAGAAAGGACAGAAGAGGATTCTAGTAGAGAAAGGGGGCCAAATGGAGCAGGATCTGTTGAGTAGGGTGGGTGGTATATACACTCATAGCCCTAATTTTTTTAAATTATCCATTGTCTTGTGAGCAAGTATATTGTCCTTGAAAAAGGGAACACATTTCTGCACCTTTCATTGCCGTTTTATTTTCAATGTCTCCGTTGATCAGCACAACAAGATAGAGTAACATGTCCATGCATTATAAAGCCACCAAATAGCTCGACTTTTTTAAAAACAGGGTTCTGTGAAACCATAAGGTTCCTCCCGAGGTTGCTAGGGGTTCCTCGAACAATGAGCAATTTGTGTCTCTCAGGTCAGTTTATCTGATAACAATGATATTTTTGGCTATCTGTAAGGGTAATATTGTTCTTCCCAAGTGCCAGCAATGTAAGAGGCATTCTTCCTACTGATCACCACACTAAGATACTGTGAGCTGGGGATCTAGAATTTTAAAAGAGGTTCCCTGAAGACCTAAAAGTTATTGCAGAGGTATTCCCTTGTTAAAAAGAACACTACTCTAGTCTCACAAGAATTGTTGTAGCCTAAATCTTTCTTTACACCTAAAACAGATATATAAGAATTGGTTGTTTTTGTTGTTTTTTGTTTTCCCTCTGTATTTAATTTTTTGGCATAAACTAGAGGAATGTTTGCATAAAAACCTCTCCAGAACATATTGCTGTTTGAAAAATCTGATCCAGAGGGTGATATGAGCTTGTGGTGAATTGGTTTCCTCCTTTGTTTCTATAAGTCATCTAAGTGCATTAGGCTATGAATGAGTTAGTTTCACGTCCCCTCTAATCTCACAGTCATGCATCTCATGACCAGTGCAGAGAATGACAGCTAGTAAATTGGAACAAACATTCACACTATTACTGCTAGATATATTTTATGCCCCTGTCATTGTTGTGCTTGACAAAGTGTTTTTATTACATTTTACCGATAATCAAAATCAATCTAGCCAGCAGCACAAAGCCTTGACACTGTTTGTGTAAATAATAAAATGATTGGAAAGATTTGCTCTTTTTTTATGTTGGTAGGTAATCTTCTGTTTTATATGATAGATAGATATATACAGACAGATCTGTAGATACACAGGTAGACATAGGAAACTTTCCTAGAGGCCGTGGAAACATTTTTTTCTAATGATCGTTGCTTTTTCCATCTTTCGAGTAATAGAGCCATTCTTTTTAAACTTTTGAAATTGGTGGCTCTCCTATTTTATCATACTCACAGAAATACTGCGGCAAGAGTTTGGAGGAAGGCAGCTACATGACTTACATGTCATACATAAACTGCATGTATGACCCATAAGGAAAAATCATATTAATCCCCTTTATGAGAATTATCTTGTATACATAAATAGTTCATCTAGTGGTGCAATGATTCTCCTTTTAATAGTTTTTTTGGAATGCTGAAGCATGATTTTCTGGTGTTCAAAGGACAACTTTGGTAGTACTAATAATAGTTAATAATACTAATAATACTACTAATAATAATAGTACTAATACAGTACTAATAAATATCCCCCTCAAGTGCAATTCCATGGCATAATACCATTCACTACATTCAAGCAAACCTAATTCTGGAAGGCCACTGTCCCATTTATTTATATTGGTGAGCTGTTTTCTGAGGAACTGGTAAAGTCCACCATAAGTACAGCTTGTGGGTTGAGATAATTCGGGCCACAGAACATATACACAATATTAAAAAATGTCTCATACAACTTTTACCAAAAAAAATAAATTGCTGGATCGGGAAGGAAGGTATTTTCTTAGATGAGCTGAGGATGGCGAAATTATTAAAAAAGTGATGATCCCTTATAATACATCATTAACATAAGCAGGGGGCTAGTGGATCCATAACTACCACATTTTTTTAAAGTTAAACTTTTCATTTTGTTTTCTGACAATTGTAGTGGATTAAGAATGTATTGCTATTTATTTATGACTTTTACTATTTTTCACCATAATTATTCTTCTGTTGGTCCTGCACGTTGCATAGTGATTATTTTCTCCACAACCATAATGTGTGAATCTAGATGCCAGGCGGCATAATGTATTTGCTCTTATTGCAAGCTGCAAAACAGTAAGGATCCTGGCAAAAACCGGCAGCCCCGGCTGCACAGGTGACTATTGGTCCGGTGAAATAAAGAATGCATCCAGATATTTTAGTTGATACCAGAACAGGATTAGAATGGAAAAATTCTATTAACAATATTTGTTTCAATAACAACTGTCTAAAATTGGATTTTACGCACAATGTCGTGTCTATAGGACATGAAGTAAAAAGGAAATCTATCTAATGGACAGCAACAAAATTCTAAATGTTGTTCTAACCTTCAATTACTTTATTTAAAAAAAAATGTTTTTTCATATACTTTAGCATGGCGGCTCAGTATAGCACTGTGGGGTTTGGAGGAGTTATGAAACCTAAGCAAAATCCTAAAACTCATAATCCAGAACCTTCTTTTGCTGGATAAACCCCAAAGAGGTATAATTGACATGTATAGTGAGGATTAATTCATTGGAACCAAGAATTGATCCAGTTTGCAGTATTATAAAACACATAAAAACCCAATGCAGGTGCTTGATGATTTAGCTGGGGAAAGGAATGACTATTGCACATTCTCAGGGATACTAAACCTGCCAGCATTTCTATACAGTTTTCATTTGTGACTATGAACTGTGAAAGAAAAGGACTTGAACCCCGGCATTGGCAGGTAGAGGGAATGTAACACTCCCAGAATATGGCCTTAGTTAATAATACCAACTTTTACTATACCCAGCTGCTGAGTTAAAAACTAGAACGCTTCACTTAACTTTTAATTTTCAGTTTTGACGTATCTTCCCCGGTTCACTGACAAAGTTATTTGGCTTTTTTATAAGATGTTGGAATTTAGAGCTGTTTAAAACTTGCTGTTTTCTGGAATTTAGATCATAGCAGATACTCATATACCTGTAGGTTTTATCTTGGGGGCTGATCCCAAAGTGTGCTGAGGTTAGTTGTGAGACACGTAATAACTGGTGCCATTTGTTAATAGGAATGCAGTTCCAGCATTTTACCATGTAGTTTGCAGTGGCATACCCTGGTGTTCTAGCCCAAAAGTTGCAGAACCCCTATGCTGGCTCAGTAGAAACCAGTTAGTGGCTGGTGAAGTTACAGTCATAGGTGAGATGCTAGGGGTCTGTGCTAAAGGAAGTCTGTGGGGCTTATAGTGTAGATGTAGGACTCTGATATAAAGAGGACTCCTTAAGTAAAGGTGGCACTTTTTTCATGGGGCCACATTCTGATCTAAAGGGGATCTCTGATGTAAAGGAAGTCACTGATGTAAATAGGACTTAGATGTATTCTTGTAGAAACTAATGTGAGTTGGGGGACTGGTGTAAAAGGGCAATATGTGATGAAAAGTAGGGAGACTCATGTGAAATATGACTTTGTTGTGAGTGGGATCTAAGTGTGAAGGGGGACACTATAATTTAAAAGGTGAAAGGGTCACTAAGGTAAATTAGCACGGAGGCCTAAAAATTTGTAGCAAGAATGCCAACAGCAGCGGTGCAGTATTGCCATGGAAGGGGGGCCCAAGTCCCAATTCCGCAGCTCGTAGGTCTCTAGCTATGCCACTGAAGCCCAGCATCCTTGCCAAATTTGTGAAAGTTCTTGTTTTTTAGGCCACATGTCAGAAATGCACAGAATCTCCCTATATTGTTATATTGTATATGGTTGGGCATAGATATACCTAAAACATAACATCTCATTACATCCATGATAGCAATAAGAATAATGTAGTTTTAGACATATATTATTTTATCTGTTTTTAGGAAATATGGTATAATATTTTATTATCCACTTTTAACATTGTTTTACATTACCACAGGGCACAGAAATAAACCAAAGAATGCCAAAAGTACCATAAAGCAAAACCATAAGGAATTATTCACATTGTGTTCTGTTTTTTTTTTTGGAATGGCACCCCAACCTTCCTAAGCAGTTCGGCACAATGCATTCACAGGAACAAGTGTCCCCATTGGATAATTATACTAGTGACAACTCTAAAAATTGGGATTTCCCCTAACTTTCTGACTCACTGACAATGGCTATCAAGACAAATTAGTCCTATAAGTGAAATCTCCCCAACAGGGATACACAGCTATAAAAGCTTGACAAAGTAATTTAACCTGTTCCTTCTCTTTTTAAAAACTATTCTAAATTTCCCCATATAAACACTTAGTATAAAATTCTTATTAAAAAAAGCTGAAAGAAAGAAACAAGAAAAATAAGACAAAGAATGATGGACGATGTGTACCATGCCAGCACAAATATTAAAATATAAATATGATTTCTGTAATTTAAATTCTGATTGGTTGCTTTGGGTTGTAGCATTTTTATCATCATCGCATTACTAAATATGTCCACATGTAGTTTAGTGAAATGGTTTGAGGGTAACAGAAGTAATTGTCGACTGGCGAGTTTTAGTTATGGATACATTACTACAAACTTTCTGTTCTGTTAATGTTTAATTTCTCTATTATTTATATTTACTTTTCATGATGTCATTTTGAGAATGTTTTTCAACCATATTATCTTGGAATACATGGATATAATGTGCACCTCAGGTCCTAATATTTTTTTTTTTTTTTAGGTTTAATAACTATTCACTAATATGTGTTCCATGAACTGGAACTTGTTCTATTGAAATAATGCTCATATTATGCCAGACTAGGTCATGGAAAATTCCCAGAGGCATTTTAAACAGATTTTAGAAATTGTGGCAAAATAAACAGAAATCCAGCCAATAATTAATAATAAATTGTCTCCAGTGAATTTTGATCACCTCACACAAGCCGGGTCCATTTATCTCCTTGCACTGAAAAGCCCCTCCAATATTTTCTAAAAGGAATGTCAAACATATTTGATGGTTCTTGGAAGCCAAGAAACATTGAGTATTGTAAGAGCTCTACAGGGTGGAACAGCAATTTTTCTTTTTCATATACAGCACAGTACTTATCAGGTAAAGCAGAATATGTATTTATTAAATCTGTTTAAACTCATTTTTTAGAAATCATTTTTTAATTAGCTAACATAAATAATTAGGGATAGGTCAGAGTAAAAGATACTAAATGCAGACACAATGCCGATTTCATTTATAATATCAGGGCCCCATCCCCACTGTGAGAATCAATAGCCTTTAAGCTAAAAAGTTGGAATATATATGTTTGGAAATGCTCATCTGTCCGACTCAGTGCTGTGCACCATCGTGGTATAAAACACTGTTTGTTCTGTCCAGCAATGCCATGTGCAGCAGCCAGGAGAACTAAGATACCAGCAGCCCCTGCTTCCCTTCAGGAGTGCAGCCTGTTGTATTTTATCGGCATCCCCAGCATCCATTGTTAGGCCGTGCTCTGTTGTTAGGCCTTTGGCTCTGTTGGAATCTTGGTACTGCTATCTGTTGGCTCCTGGCTTGCTGCTAGCCCATTCCCAGACACCATCTCTTGCACAGTAAGTCCTGGGGGCAACCGAGTGATGGGAGACGCAACCAGTCTCCCGAGGATGAGCGGGGGCTTGCTTTAGGTGAAGAGTGGGTCATTAGATTGGGGGACCGGTGTCTGGAGATGCTGGTGATGACCAGGCCCTTACAATATATTTTATTTATATACTGTATGTTACCTTTAGCTTTTATAGGTAGGGCGTAATATCTATATATTTTCAGGGAGGTTCTTGGGGAATGATGAGTACCTTGAATTTCAAGAGTAGACACACCAGGTGAGTGTAGGAACATCTGTTTGTAGGTAGCTTCTGGGACAGCTCTGAATTCCCCAGGTTCGATCTGTAAGGGCAGCTGTATTATCACCTTTGTCTAAGTGCAGTGTTGACTTTAAGGTTGGTATAAAATGTATTAGGTACATTTTCTAACTACCAAAAGCCAGTCATTTTCACAGGGCGAAGGGACCTGGTCTTTCTAAGCAATCTAAGCATGTTAGGAGAAGCTTATCATGCTGGTGATCCTGTCCTGTGTGCCATCAGCAGTAAGGAGAACAAAGAAATACCAGCAGCCCCTGCATTCCTTTAGCCGTGTAGCCTGAGATGTATTTTATCAGCATCCCTAGCACACACTTTGAGGCTTTACACAGCTGAAGGGGAATTTGGGGCAGATTAGGTACTAAGTCTGTCCTGCACAGTCATTGGCTGCTGGGATTTTAGAGCCTCTCTGCTCCCAGACCACAGTACCTGTTGCGGTGTTACGCTGGGCTGACTTACTGCTGAAGTGTGAATTCATACAATATACTGCTGACCTTCTCTGTTTCTAACCCTGTGAGTTTATGCTGCCTGGACTAACCCTTTGCCTGTGACCCTGACTTTGCTTTTGTCTTTCCTTGTATACATTGTCTGATGGACAGATTACCTGTTAATGACCTGGTTTTGTTTTCTGGTCTGGTCTGTTTTGTTTTTTGTTTTCACTTAGTCCTCTGTCAGTCCTTTGCCAGACACCATCCCTTGTGTACTAAGTCTTGGGGGGGCAACCGTGTGCTGGCACGGCGCAACTACCCTCCTGAGGCTGAGTGGGAGCTTGCTATAGGCAAGGAGTGCGGTGTTAGGTTGGGGGACTGGCTGGACCAGGGCCTTACAATGCATTTATTGGTTCACTTTTAAAGGTCATCAGGCTTGTACAGTAACATGTAAAGACTTAATTCTGATTCTAATGGCCCCAATAGATCCTTTAAAATATCCTTTATATTCTAAAAGTCATATATATGCCCTGGACTGAAGCTCAAATTAAAGGCACTGCCAATCCCCCCCCTCTTTCCCAGTCACCAGCCAAAAAACCAGTGAACCATCTATTGTGGGCCATTGATTTTTATGACACTTAGCTGTGTGCCAATGCTTCAAAACAAAATGAAAGTGTAAACTAAAATGAATTAAAACTAATACAAACTCAATGATCCTGTTTTATTAAAGCTTTCCAAGGCTAAAGATGATATATCATTGAAGCTGGGTCATCCAGCAAACCTGGAATGGATTTCTTCAAAGTAATTTGCTATTTGTCAGCAAATGTTTTCAATCCTGGACCTGATCCCTTCCAGGTTTGCTGGATCACCCAGCTTCACTGATGAAAGTGTAACCTCTCCAGCCTTGGAGAGTTTTATTAAATCTGGCCCAAAGGGTAAATGTACTGTTGTAGAGGAAAGGGGCACCTAAGGCATCTTAACCTCCCTGGCGGTAATCTCGAGTGTGGCTCGGGGTTAATTTTCAGTTCCCTGGCGATGCCCTCCTGGCATCTGTGTGGCCTAGCGATGTAGATGCTGGGGAGGCATGGGACGTGTAAGCGTGCGGCTAGGGGGCGGGAGCGTGTGGCTGGGGTGCGGGACCAGGCGGGAAATTTAAAATAGTAAGTATTTTTAAATGTGAATTGTACTGCTTTGACATTTAAAAATACTTATATACTCAGACCGCCTTGGAGGTTAAAGTGAAATTTATTTAGATTAAACTGAGGAAAGGAGCTAAGCAACTATTATGCACAAATATTTTGGTCCATATACTCACTACAGAATATAATTCATAACATACATTTATTAAATCAGACATGCAGTTATGGTATGCCACATCAATATTTCATAACATATATTTTAATTATTTGACTAATTACAGGATGCAATACATTTTAATTTGTTTTTTCCTTACTATTAAACTAATGACAAGAGAAACCGGCAGGGGAGGTAATCAAAACTGATCAGACGTTAAGGTCGAAATACAGACACATTGTTGAGCTTGTAGGATTGTGAATACTCAACTAGTTTCCTGTGGACCTGGAGAACCCCTGGGCTCATGTAATACATTGAACCTTAACATTCACCTAAAGCAAAATCCTTTCCTGCAATTCAACAACCCATTTCCTGTGGCTTTGCTAATTCTAGTCCATACCTGCATCAATTAATAATGGGGAATTTAGTAGGTGTTTAACAAAGATTTATACAACATTCACCTAATATTCCCACATATTTATATACAATAAGAAAACTGGAATTGAAGCCCTGTACAGATCAGATAAATGATATTTCCTGATTGTTTCCAGTAACAACTTTTGAGCTCTGTACACACAGCTGTTCTGTTCTATAGAGAGGGGAATGAGGACCAGCGAGCGGCACCCCATTGTGCTTTCCTTCATAAAAATGCACAGTGGTCCTTCCTGATCCTTCCTTATCAATTTGCCAAGGTGAATTGATGAACAAAAACAGGGGACCAATGTACACATGTTAAATTTTCCCAGTCGGCAATCATTTTTCATGTGTAAGAAGCTTTAAGAGAAACTGTAATAAATAGACTGCAATTCTAAATTTCTAACACTGATCATTTAAACAATTTTCAGATTTAAAATATTGTATTCTTTGTATTATCTGCAGTTGTATTAGGGTGCGTTTACTAAGGAAACATTCGCTGTTCATGTAACAAATAAAAATAAGGACATTTTTAATTAGCCTTATAAATGAGGTGACCTGCAATCATCAAAACATGCACAGACTAAAATCATGTTTTTTCTTTTTTTTATATATATATATTTTTTTTTTCTTTGCACATAATTGTTATTTACTTGCAAATCGAATTTTCATTATATTTTTTAATATTATTATAATATATTATAATATAGTATTATTGTAAGGTTAATAGCACACTGTGAACAGCTTAAACACCTTTAGTAAATTTGCCCCATTGCCTTCTGTAGAGGATATAAAGCAAGCCACAAGTAGATCTAAAACCTGACCTAAATTGATTTTACTAATTTCAATATTCTTAGAATTCCAGCAATATAAAAAAAGATCAGTGATGATTCCTGTAAATGTTTTCTTCTTTTTAAGATCCTGAAATTGTGAATGGAATATACTGGTCGGAATCATTAAACAAAGTGTTTGTTGACAACTTTGACCGGGATCCCTCCCTCATTTGGCAATATTTTGGAAGTGCGAAAGGTTTTTTTCGGCAGTATCCAGGTAAGGAATCTAGTAAAAGGATGTCAATACTTTGTATGACATTATTGATTATAACAACTCTCTAAAGAAAACATTCTGGTTGCACTGATAAACTCTATTGTACAATAATAAAAAATGCCATGCTTCATCGCAGTGACAGCTCCAGTGTTTGCACTGTATCATCATTGTCCATACTTTGTTATCTTTCTTACACCATATGATTTTGTAAATGTGCCATGTGGTCCGAGGCATGTCAGTAACATCCTTAGTGTATAGATTACAGTACAAACTGCACTTTTCACATTGGAAAGAGAAGGAAGCAGAATAACCTCTGCCAGGCTTTATTTGATGCCCGGCATTTGTTACTGCCAGCAAGACATAATAATATTTACTGTGTGTTAACTAAGACAGGAAGCCAAGTAATTCTATCTAACAGAGCGGCAGAGCAAAAAGAATTAGCATTTTGTTAGGTCTTTGTTGTTATTATTAGGTCTTTGTTGTTGTTATTATAATTTCAATTGTTTTATTCCATTAGAGACTTTTTTTTTGTAATTACTGAAAAATGTGAGAAAACTCTAGGGATACTCCAGGGCGACAATAAAAACAATACACAACTATAAAGTTTAAAGAACAGGTTTGAATCCCATAAAGCAAAACCATAAGGGGTTTGATTCAATTATAGTTTGCTTTTTAGTCATATATGTTTTGGTATTATTTATGTTTAATATATAAAAATGAATTCACAAAGCACTTTAAATTACCCAAAAACAGTGTAGCAGATACCGCTTGCCTTGCGTCCCCCTTTGCCTGATAAAACCATCCTATTGAGCCTTCTGATTTGGTGACACTGCTGGATTCCTCTGTTCTTTCACCTAAAAAACAATCATACTAATGATGAGGAATACATATTATTCAGCAGAGTCATTCTGTTTTTGTAAACAGCGAGAAGTGTACCCTGTTTGTTGAACCTGATCAAGGTTCAATAATTAGGCCCTCCAAAGCTCTCCAAAGCTGGAGAAGGTACACTTTTATCAGTGAAGCTGGGTGATCCAGCAAACCTGGAATGGATCTGGGCCAAGATTGAAAACATTTGCTAACAAATAGCAAATGAAAATCTATTCCAGGTTGCTGGATCACCCAGCTTCACTGATGGAAAGCGTACCTTCTCCAGCCTTGGAGAGCTTTAATAAATCAGGCCAATTATACCTTGAGAATACCTTAAGAATACCCTATTTTTGTTCAACCTTTACTAGTGCATTGCCAACGTTACTTCTTTTCTGACACTAAACATTTTTAGTCTGATGGGCATCATCAACCCTCTGCCTTCTGACAGAGACTGCAAAAAAGCTGATTAGTGATTAAATATGTAATAGTATTAAATGTTTAAATTAAAATACAGAGCTGCATTAATCCTGTTTTTTTAATAACTGCTTAGAGTTCACATTTAATCAATACTTAAAGGATACTTAAAGAAATAGAGACACTAGCTGAACACTCACAATGCTAGTTGCCTGGCTGACTTGCTGACTCAGTTGTCTTCATTATTTTAGGATGCAGAAAAAGTATAACATAAGAGCTTTCCATGACTTTCTGACCTGATTTCCTACTTGATGCAGATCAGAGACTCAAAGTATAGAGCACATTATGTCGATATATTAGCCAGGGTAGAACAATTTATTATTAATAATATTATTATTATTAATAATAACATTCACTATTTGTACAGTGCCAACATGGCTGGGAAATATTGTATCTGTCATTAACAGGTATATTATGGCTGACAGCAGCCAGACTGGCTGAGCCATGCTATACCCATTACACACACACAGTATTTATATAGCGCCAACATATTACTTGGCGCTTTAGGTCCATAGTCATGTCACTAGCTGTCCCTCAGAGATCACAATCCAATGTCCCTACTATAGTCATATGTCATTAACACAATCTTTAGTCAATTTTGGGGACAAGTAATTACACCTAATGACATGTTTTTGGAAGTAATATATTTACAAAAGCAGGTTGGCAATTACAGCCTTCTTTATTTCTCAAGTTTTATAGTGTATGTAAAAACACAACAAGCAAACACCCAAAACTTGCAGACAAGTGTAGACTGACCAGGATTAAGGCACGTTTATCTTAGGTATATACATTTCTTCTGGTGACAATAACTGAGACTAATAGTATAGATGCATCCAAAACACAGACTTGTCACCAGAGCAGGAATATGAATGCAAATCTTTCAAACAGGACACAATTCTGTTGATTTCTGCTTTTCCTGCTGCTGTAATGGCCAGTATGGTTAATCTAGCTTTGCTTGTAGTTCTCCACCAGTGAAAAGCCTGACATACAATAAATCATGCACTTTCTTTTCTGAAATGTAATTATTCTCAAGACTACAATATTATTCTTTGATTTATTGTTATTTATTGATTGTAAGCTCTTTGGGGCAGGGTCCTTTCCTCCTGTGTCACTGTCTGTATTCATCTATAATTTGCAACCCCTATCTAATGTACAGCTCTGCGTAAAATATGTTGGCGCTATATAAATCCTGTTTAATAATAATAATAATAATAATAATAAAATTTGAATAGGTAATAATAGACTTTTCTATTATGGTTTTAAATTGTCTTCTTTTTTTATCAGGTATTAAATGGGAGCCAGATGAAAATGGCGTTATCGCATTTGACTGCCGAAACCGAAAATGGTAGGTCACCTATTGTACGGTAGCTGTATTTACCTCCTCTGCGGGAAAATAATCTAAAAATGTTTTTTCTTAATACAGGTATATTCAAGCAGCTACCTCTCCGAAAGACGTGGTGATTTTAGTTGATGTCAGTGGGAGCATGAAAGGTCTTCGTTTAACAATTGCAAAGCAGACTGTATCCTCGATACTGGACACCCTTGGAGATGATGACTTCTTCAACATAATTGCTGTACGTTGGCTTTGTTTCTTTGTAGTCTTCTTTTAACATCCCTCTCCTGTGCAACCTTTTAACTGGATGCGTGTGGACACCTGCAGGACGCCATTGAGCGATGTCAGCACTTCAGATGCTCTTGTTTCTGCATTCAGTCAATATTAATTTAAGTGATAAGTTCAACTCTTGTACTTCTTTCAAAGGTCCCATTGACAAGCGCCTCAGTAAGCATCACAAAGAACAATACTCCTAGCTGTTTCAGGCCAGTAATTATTACTCTCTGAGTATTATTTAGAAAAAGGTGCAAAACCGCAGTTAAAGCTAAGAAACACAAACTGAAGTTAAGACAAGATTAGTATTTTTGTATCTTAAAGATGTTTCCAGGTTTTATATAATTGAGATGTATTTATGTTAGGGTTAAGCATCACAAACAGGACACATCAAAGAATCAGAACGCTCAATAAGGGGCTTTTTTAGGTCTTTTTGACTACTTTGTGTCAAAATGTTGTCATGGCATAGAACAGGGGTGTCAAACTCAAATACACAGAGGGCTGAAATTAAAAACTCAGACCAAGTCGTGGGCCAAACTTGAAATTTATTTAAAAAATAGGAAGTAATTCCTTTGCGTTAAATATAAAACATTTTTATATGGAAACAAAGAGGTAACATGCAATCTGGAACAAGCACAGTGGCTCAGAGGTTAGCACTCCGGCCTTTGCAGCGCTAGGTCTCAGGTTTGATTCCCAGTCAGTACAATATCATAGAGTTTGCAGGTTCTCCCCGTGTCTGCGTGGGTTTCCTCCTACATCCCAAAAACATGCAGTGAGGTTAATTGGCTTCTCCCTAAAAAAATGACCTTGGACTACATTAATGACATATGTCTATGGTAGGGACATTAGATTGTGAGCTCCTTTGAGGGACAGTTAGTGACACAACTATGGACATTGTACAGTGCTATGTAATATGATGGTGCTATATAAATACTGTGTAATAATAAAAGAAAATACTTGGCAATGCAATGTAAGCACTAATTGGCCTCTAGCTAAAGTTCTTGAATAGATTTGAATAAAGATGGCATGAATGTTAATAATCAATTGACATTGAAATGAATGTTACACATGTATAAATTATGTGTTCATATCTGATATCCTCAAAACTCCTGTTAGAAAAGAAAAAGAAAGTTATTTTCAAAAGAGACAGAAAAGAGTGACATCTCTTTTTGATGGTTTCACACATTTCACACAGATGATTACCTTTTACTTTATTTTTTGTTTCCTACAGATCTGAGTAATTTTATTTCTCCTGCTGTGAGCTAGGAATAGCGACCGGTCTCAGAAGAGAAACAAAAGACAAGTGATGCTGGCACTTCAATTCCCAGCATTACTTGCGTCTCTGGAACAGCCCAATGTGGAGCCGCATAAGCAGACAGCTGTTTCATAGATGCAAGACGCGAGTGATGCCAGGACTGCAGTTCCTGGCATTACTTGCGTCTATAGAACTATGTGGACACGAGTGATGCCGTGAGTTGTGATAGCGGCATAACTCGCTGTAGAAGGCATTGGTGGGCAGGCGGGCCAGATGCCATTCATTTTCCCAAATCTTCGGGGCCAGACAACATGACCTTGCGGGCCAGAGTTTGACACCCCTGGCATAGAAGTTTCTAACACAAGGATATATTGGCCCTTCTTTTTCCTGACATCTGTTCACTAACAGCTCAACCAGAGCATCTTTCCGCCTAGCTTTCTTAGCCCTGCAAAGATTGAGTCACATTACCAGTTTTATTCACAATCACTCCTGATATTCTTTTACGCTCCTTTCAGACTTTCAGCAGCCCCTCTTCAACAGCAATGCTTTCAACCGCAAAGTACGACAATCACATGTTGAGTGAAGCTGAGGTGCGGTTCTTCCTCCAGGGAAGAAAAAGCAACCACACGTCCAGAAGTGGAACCATGCCACAATCCACCACATTCTCGTGCAAATGCATGCACAAAATGGTTCCCAACCTTTCCCATTAAGTTGAATGGGACCTGTTGGGTGGGTGATTGATAGTGATTGAACTCAACCACAGTCAACCACAACCCTGAAATAGCTCTGTAGTTTTTATGAAACATAAAGCACTGGAAGCATCTTTCCAGTGGTGAAACTCAACAAATGGCCCTTAGATAGATAGACATCTTCAGAGTAGACTTTTGCACCCTTAACTCTCTCCTGGTCCAACATACAAATGGGATCACACAGTGAACATTACCAAGATCCCAGGACCAGCCTAGTTTACATATAATATATTTGCCCCTACTGGGCCATTTTACAGTCTACACAAATGGTATGTACACCCTGGCTTTTTCAATTACCTGCTGAATTGGTCTACTTGCTTCAAACGGTCAAGAAACCTTTACTTGGCAAAAAAAAACATCTACCAGATCTACACTGCTGATTCCAGTCCGTTGCTTGAGCGATATATGTATAAATCTATGTTTAGATAATTGTTTCAACCCTGCATTTAGCAGTTTGTCCGGAATACATTTAAAGTGCATATGAACCCAAGAAGAAATAGATGCAGCTTTCCAGTCTTTAGAAATGCTGGTTGTATTAGTTTCCTATTAATGGTTCTTAATGGTCACTTGGTGATACTGCTAATAACACATTTCCTGTTCCTGGTTGACAGCATTTACTCTTCATATAGAACATCTCCATAAAATAGATGATAGAGGTTCTTAGCGAACAGCGTACAATAATAACAATTAGTAGAAACAAAGAGCTCAAGATGTTATCGACTCACAACATTTCCGACAGTCAACAAGTATATTATTTTTTGCACTTATTGAACAGATATACCCAAAATGCTTTGATTGTATAGTTACCAGACCAAAGGGAAGCAAATAGGGGAAGTGTATTGTTCAGATTTACATACTCTTTAAGCTATAGGTATGTTTTTGAAGTCTAGGAGAAAACTCGCGTGTGTACACTCAAATAGACCGTGTTTCATGCAGATAGTACATTTAGGCACTTGACCTATAATTACAATACAGAATCCTGTACCTCAGATAACTCAGCATGTGTTACCAATTATGATACATGTTATCATTTTTTACTATTATCATAGCACAAGCAATTTTCTAAACTAAGCTAAAATATTGGCTCTGGAGATATTTAAAGTGTCTCATTAGGTCAAATATCTCTCTTATTAATCTTTAATTACATTAATAATGTGAAACTTAATTACAATGAAAATTCCATATCTTTTTATTGTTTTTATTCTTCTCTAACACAGCCAATAATCAGAATTTACATGAGATGTGTTATTTAGTTTATAGAAATTAGTTATCTGGGTAATTAGGTTAACATCACAGGTTTACTAAATATGAATCACAAGGTAAACATACTAAAAAAAAACAAAAGAAAATATATAAGATATATCTATTTATAGAAATATGTATGTTAGAAAAGGAATTTGTTTCTCTTGTAGTCAATAACAAGTAAAAAGGATATTTTTTTTTATTTTGGCATTCAAGTCATTCAATTTGTTTTATTCAAGCATAAACCAATACTAGGTAAATAAAGTCATAGTAAAGTTGTAGTTCTTTATTAGCAAAAATTTTCTATTTAAACTTCTATTTCCACTGGTAAATAAATAGATTGGAGATTGTTTAGAGGCTGAATATGATCTGTGTGTTTAGACTCATGGTCTGACGCGTTTCGCCTTTATTTGTCTGCTTCAGAGGAAGTTGTCTGAGGCATTAAGTTCAGGACTTTATATTAAACACATAATACAGCAAACAAGGATATATCAATGAACAAAGTATCTATCTATCTATCTATCTATCTATCTATCTATCTATCTATCTATCTATCTACCTATCTTTCTATATGTACAGCCACAACATCTAAGGACTGTTAGTCAGCCTTATATTACATTATATTACATCACATAACACTGTTCAGCCACTTACTACATATATTTAAAAGGGCCATATGATCCAACCCAGAAAGTTGTAAGATTTGTATGTCTGCCCTCACCTACATAGAAGCCCTGGTAACAGTATCTCTCTCTATATTTTCCCAACAGTATAATGAAGAAATTCAATATGTAGAACCTTGCCTGAATGGAACTTTAGTGCAAGCTGACAGAAACAACAAAGAGGTAAGACTAATTGGGTATGAAAATTGAAAATATAATAATTTCTAAGAAAAAACAAAAACAATATTACCAAAATTACCGCTAATAATGTAAAATGCAGCTGAGTGCAAGGAATATTTGCAGCATAAATGATTTAATTTAAAGTGTTTTCATTTAGTATATGTGGAACAATTTGATTGTGTTATTTTCCTGAACTAATCAAACATATTTAATGGGGTTTTAGTGGGATAGGATTAGCTTATTTTGTATTACATTGTTATTGAAAGGGTTTTGGTAATAGATGTGTGGATGTCTGTTGGATATAAATGGTAACAATGATAACTAATGGAAGACAACATTTAAGGCAGAGAGGGAAATAGGTAATAAGGAATATAAAAAAATGTGTGGCTTAAAGAAAATAAAGACCTGACCATCACACGTATATGATCTTGTTAAACATCCAATTTCCAAAAACATGGGTATAATTTGGAGTTTCCCTCTTTATTACTATTGGTCCCCTCTCCTTTG
Source organism: Pyxicephalus adspersus (assembly GCF_032062135.1). Classification (NCBI taxonomy): domain Eukaryota; kingdom Metazoa; phylum Chordata; class Amphibia; order Anura; family Pyxicephalidae; genus Pyxicephalus; species Pyxicephalus adspersus. The sequence continues at coordinate 63,244,222 of NC_092865.1, read as the reverse complement.
ACATAGCTCCAGGAAATGCTGGAGTAGAAATTTGTACCTGTCCAATAAAAGCATACATTTTGAGGTCAAAAATTGATATTGGCTGTGAAGGCATTCAGCATTTAGGTAAATTTCAAAGGTTTTTATTAGAAGCTTACAGTGTCTCTTCTGCCTAAAGTTCTTTCGATTGTTGGCAGATAATTTACCAAAAAGTAAAATCTTTTTATGAGTATTTCATGTATTATAAGGATGGTATTCACCTAAAAAATGCATTTTGAAACATCCAAAGGATGTGATATCAGCACCCCCAGCAAACTCAAATCTGTCAACCAAGGAAAATTCTATTCCAAAGTTTATCAATTTTTTACCCTTATAATATAATAAATATATTATATTATATACAGGTAGTCTCCGGGGTTACATATGAAATAGGAACTGTAGGTTTGTTCTTAAGTTGAATTTGTATGTAAGTCGGAACAGGTACATTATTTCAATAAATGCAATTAGGACAGATGTTTGTCTCAACATATTATTAAGTTTATCACAAACAAAGCAAAAAAAAACTTTATAGAGCCTAGTCATTAAGAGCTTGCAGAGCAGCAAAAGACTTCTTCTGCAAGTCATGCAAACACCCCCCCATCAAGCCTCTGTTCTGCACACGAGCAGCAGGGAAGCCTTGTTCGTATCTAGGAGTCTCTTGTATGTCGGATGTCCTTAGCTCAGGGACTACCTGTATATAATACAGGATTAGGCAGGTGGTTATTGCAGAAAAAGTACAGGCAAGGTGCCTTCTGTAGTAATTTATTGAACGCGCCTGATTATACTGGAAAAATGTCAAAAAATATGACTGTTCACAGCTCAATGGTAGTTGGTAAGGAAACTCAGCAATCCTGGCTTCCCTTGGGTTTCCCGGGGATAGATGAACTTCCACTCACCTGCACAGGAGTTACATCATCCTTGCATGGCCAATCATGATGGTCAAAGATCATCTCTGGTGGGGAAGAAGAAAAGGAAGATTCAATGGAACACATATAGGTAAAGTTTAGTTCTGCTTTAAGGAACTCTAGAAATGATTTACAGGGCTAAAGGAACCCTTGCTAAAAAAAACTTTTTGAAGGATTAAGGTAATATACTTCCCTCATTGTGGGAGTCAGACATCTAAATAAATTGCTTTATTATTCTGGCCAAATAGTGTTGGGACTGGAACTTTCCAGGTATCTTAAGATGGTAGGTCAATCAGCAATGGCTCAAGACATCCCCTAAATCCTCTTTGCACCTGCTCTATATTCCCCATTGTTTATCCCTTGGCACCCACATGAAATATTTTGGACGCAAAGGATGGGTGGACAAACTGGGCCAGCACAGAAAGGAATTACAGTCTCCCAGAATAGGAGAGAAATTTTACAAACAAGGATAGATGGGGTTAAGATTAAGGGAATGACATTTTTCTAAAAAGTTCCAAGAAACTAAAAACTGATTAATGGAAAGGAAAAACGCGTATGTTTTTGTAAATATGTGATTTTCCTGACCTTTTATCTGCAATTTTATAAATTAGTGACAGGTGGTTAAGAAGTGTATCTCATATGGGACCATCATGTACCAAAATTTGAATCCTTAATTTTATTCTAATATTCAGTTAACTGTTTGAGAAGCATAACATATTCTTTACCTAAGGACCCCGTAGGAAGAGACTGTGGAGCCAACATGACACAGTGTGGATGTGCGAATGGATGTGTGAAAGAGTGATATCTACCTCAAGAAGCTGTAAAAGGTAGAGGGTCTCCGTAATGAAACACAAATCCCCCTTTTTATTTATTTATTTTGACCAATTCATTCTTTGGTTAAAAAGCATCACACAACACTTTGCATCAAGATAATAACTTTTCTGCCACATTGCTCCTCAAGAAAAACCCATTTGAATTGTTTTCGGCTCATTGTGTTTCCTAAGCGAAACATAGACCTTATTTGTTGGTGAATTTATGATTACTTTTTATGCTTACATTTTATATTTCAAATAAAGAAAAGGTGGGAATAGAACCTAAATCTGAAATTAATGGATATATGAGTCTACTGGTACAAATAGAGTTAGCTTATGAACATTCATATAACATATTGGCTGTATTTTGTGGATTTTGGAGACAAATGGAAGTCATCTCTTTTTTTGCTGGATCTCCCTCCCTGTAGTAGAACATTTTTCATATTTAAATCTCCATAGGAAAGACTGCTTGTGATTAGGGATGAGGGATACATATTTAATTTTAATTTTTACTTTGTGGCGAATTGGGCCTTTCTTGCTTACAGAACATGTAAGCGAGAACGGCCTTGAGATTAACCATGAGGTGGTGTTCTCTCACTCCATCGAGAGTTCATCTGAAGTTTGCCTGCAGTCACAGATGATTGGAAGCACCCGCGTGCCTCCAATCAGCTGTGACCGCAGGTTCCCACGGTCACTGGGCTTTACTTATCAGTGATAAGTACAGCCCAGTGACCGTGGAAACTGAACTCAGATGAACTCTCAATAGAGAAACTCTATTGAAAGTTCATCTGGAGTTTGCCTGCAGTCCCAGCTGATTGGAGCCACTTGCGTGCCTCCAATCAGCTGTGACCGCAGGTTGCAATGCTCCCTGGGCTGTAGTTTCAATTATAAGTACAGTCCAGGGAGCGTGGGAACCTGCATTTCAATGGAATTCGCGAAATCGGTTCGCCGAAATTTCGCGGACCCATCGGAAGTTCGGGGGAATTGTTGCCAGAATGTCAGAGGCATTCCCGCTCATGATCCCATTTCAAGAAAATCTAGGATGAGTGTGACTGTCCCAAAAGGTTGTTTAAAGATTTGTCATGCTGGGTCACTACACAATTGATTGCGGTAACAAGGACAAGGACTCTTCCTGTTCATCCCTCCATGTTTCCTTCTCATACTTACTTCTATATAGGACTGAACAATCTGCTCGGTTGTAGTTTTTTGTAGTAGACATTTTTTTAATGTAAATTTTTATTGTCATATTTGTTCATACTGTTTGATGGACTTTTGTCTATGATAATACAATTATAAACCAAACTACATAAGTGCGACTTTTAAGGCAGTTCACATACAATGTAGGTAAATTTTGTAAACAGCAGTTTTTATTGTAATACCAAATATAAAACAGATATTTTAATCATCATATAAAAAAAGGTCTGATTTCACACCACCTAAGACAATATGGTAGGTGTGTTTCATAGACCCTAAATTAAAACGTTTTCAACAAAACAAAGGTTCAGACTTATTGTGATATTATTACAGTTTTTTTGACAATCTGATGCTTTTCGCAGAGAAACTCCGCTTCATCAGGGATTTTTTATGTACAGATCATCAATAGCTTGCGTGCACTAGAGGTACAATACAAATAAGCATGCAACGCGTGGGATTGTCAAAAGAAATGTAATAATATCGCAATAACTCTGAAACTTTGTTTTGTTGAAAAAGTTTTAACTTGGGGTCTATGAAACAGACCTACCATATTGTCTTAGGTGGTGATATTTTAGACCTTTTTATATATGATGATTAAGATATCTGTTTCATATTTGGTAGTACAATAAAAATTGTTGTTTACAAAATTTACCATTGTGTGTGAACTGCCTTGAAAGTCCCACTTATGTAGTTTAGTTTATATGTCTTCATCCCACTGGAATGTTGGCAATATTAATTATTATTTGAGATCCGACTATCAAGTTTCTCCAATGATAATACAATTACTAAACACAGAAAAACACTGACATGTTTATTCTGCAGTACTAGAATCACCAGCAGGTACATTGAATCTGTGTGAGATGACACCTCTGTTTCCTCACCTTGAAGCTCGTTGTGATAATGGCTTTTTTGGTCAGAAAAATCCCTTAGGAGTAGGCAAAAGGTGCAAAGTTCTTATTATGGAGATTTGGTGCATATAAAGCTGATGATATATAGAGAATTAACTCTGGTTCTGAAAATGAGGTTTCATTTATCTTTGTTAAAAAAAAATAAAAAAACAAAAAAGATCAAATTGTTTGCCAAAAACATTAAAATCTTGTTTGAACTCAAACTCTTTTTTATTGTGACCCAAAAAGCACCATTGTGGGCCTATTTAAAGCTGTCTTGCCAGGGATATTGTACTTCATTTAAAGTATTTCCTTCACCAAAGAGATACCTATTACAGTTTTTAGAATCAGTTTTTTTCCATCTAAAAGTTCACAAAGGATTATGTGGGTGTCTATGTCCCCAAAATGGATATTGATTATTGATTCTCACGTCCGATGAGTGAGGGGAAAGCTTCTTTTCCTGGACACATGATATTAGGGATCACATTTGTAAAACAATGGTGATCTCCATGGATCCTTATAAAGTGGTGATGTGTTCTCTCTTTAAAAAATGGAGGTATAATAGTGGTGATCTCCATAGTACTTAGTGGAGAGTGGTGGCACTACGTTTGCCATGATTTGCAAGAAAAGTTATTTTTAAACTTAAAAAGTTTAAATCTGCCAGATTTAAAAATAAAAAGTTATTTTTAGGTAAAAGTTATAAATTCTCTCTTTAAAAAATGGAGGTATATTAGTGGTGATCTCCATAGTACTTAGTGGAGAGTGGTGGCACTACGTTTGCCATGATTTGCAAGGAAAGTTAATGGGCCATGTATGTGCTTTCAAAAATGTCAATCATTTACTTCATTCAGTTGAATAAAGTTTATGATCACCACATTAGAGAAATTATAATACTTCTACTCTCCTTGGATGATGCCAGATCACCAGGGAAAAAAATTTCATTTTCTCTTAACATTTTCTCCACTTTTTTAAAATAAGCCTCCTAAAATCAGCTGGAGGTTTAAAGCCATCCCCACTCAGACAAAAACTTAAAAAAAGTCGGAGTGTTTCAGAACCCTTTCAGACAGAACATTCCTAAAGTGCCTGTAACCAGAGTGTTGAGTTCTCCTGTAACAGAGAGCATTGTAAAGTTGCATGATATTTGCAGAAATACCTCAGCACCTTTCATCGTGCTTTAATACATTTCATTATTCTGTGCTTTTGATATATCTCCGAATACCATTCAGAATCACAGCTGTGAAAGTATTTCCAAATGTAGCCAAATTGTCCATCGTTTTCTTCGTCACAACCAGTTACCTACAGCGTTCTCCTGAGCTCGGGAACATTACACAGAGCCCTTGTTTATGTTAGATGTACACGAATGGAAACCAAAAAGTGCAACTGATCTCTACTTTAGCGGAACATCCATTTCAAAGAACAACGGAAAATCAGGAGTAAAATTGATGGGAAAGATCTCTTTGTAAGACTAGTAGTGGAAAAAGAAAAACATGTCATTAAGTCACCATTTCTTCAGTGTCGCCTACCAGCATCTGCTTGCCAGCAAGTTGGGGGAAAAACGTAAAAGCATCTTCATTAAAATTCATAGTCCGTGAAAAGCCATTTTGGATACAATTCTGTACACAAAACAAATTTAAGCGTTTTATTAGATATATTCCTACAGTACGCTGAGCATTTCAATACATTTATTCCTGCGAGATGTAATGAAGAGGGACATTATGTTGCAAAGCTGTCGGTTACCCTTCAACAGAAAAGGGAATTGGATTCTAGCAGATAATACTGTCCTCATGGTATATGCCCGGAAGCCACACTGTACAAAATGGTAATCCTTTAGTGAAACAACAGTAATCATGTTTTTCGCTATGTCTCATACATGATTCTGCTTTGATGCTGACCTTTTTAATCAGCGTTAACATTGACACCTACATGGGAAACATGTTCTCTTTTATTTCAGCAAATTGTACACCAACTTGGGTTTATGACCTGCTCTTTTACGTAGAGTGTCAGCATTTGGGTTAGGATTTTTACACACAAGGGCTTCTGGCAAAATGTTACCAGGGTTAGAAAAAAAGGAAGGCTTCAGTTCAATAATGTTTTTTGTTCAGATGTTTATTTATGCATTGTGTAAAACAAGCCTAGCTCCTTAATAATCAAAGGAGGGTTGTATTTTGGGGTTTAAAGGGGGCTCCTTCATCAGCACATCTTTGTATAGAGATAAGGTAAATTGTTTCAGAGTGCCAGAGTATAAAAGGACTTATATCCTGTTATGTTCTCCCTATCGCTTCTCTTTTTTCTGTAACATTTCCTTTTCTCTCCACTAGTTCCTTGATTATTCTCCCTTATGTAACAAAACCATTTGTCTTTCTGCTGTTTGACATTAAAGGTCAATGCATACTAACATTGAGCTGCAGACTCCATGATCCCAACCTCCCCCATTCAAGTAATAGGTAACAATGGGGAACCATTTTTTTTTTGCAGTCACTTTCAGTCTTTTGGTTGCTTTTGAAAGAGCTGCACAGTGGCATTAGCGGTAGCCAAATTCAAATGTGTTTACCTGCAGCCCGGTTTTCGGAAGGAAAGCAGTTTGCCAGGCATCTCAGAGTAGCCAACCACCGCAGGTGTAAAAGGTGTCAGGTTGAAGGCTCTGGTGTTCTTTTTACCCAATACTGGAACAATACGTATACACTTCTATGTGTGCTGCACCCAATTAATCTTCTGTTTACCCCCATCCCTAAACACAAGGTACTAGAAGTAGAAGTGGAATCAGGTGCCAGGGTATAGCAGTGTGGGAGTATAATAGCCTTTGGCTACTGGTAAACTGGGACCATGCACAGGCATTTTAAAAAATAACCCCATCCATTATACAGCTGGTCAATTAAAAAAAATACATTCGCCTAACCCTGAGCTAAACTGCACAAAACCTACCACCCTAGCTGCCTAATATTCAAAAAGGAGTTGTTTCGCCTTTCTGTTGTGTTCTGCTTACCTTCTTCAGTAGCACAAGCCACAACTGATTTTTTATCCTCTCCAGCCAAATTTCTGCACATTGCCGTACACCTCATGCCCCAACCCCCCATGGCACCATTCGATTTTTGGGACAAACGTGGGGCTAAAGAGATTAGCCCTGTAAAACTGATTCAGTGCCTTATTGGCACTCAGCACTAATAGCAACTTAACACACTTGCTGCTCTCCTAATAGAATAACATAAGATCAAGGGTTGGCATCTTGGTAGTGCTTGGAAGTGGGGGATGTAGTACCACGTTTTTTTTTTAAATACATAAGCAGTATTTATATTTTTTAAATTGAGCAATGTAACAATCTGGAGGTAGTAATATTTTATAAAGGGTTTTTATATTTACAAACTTCTACTTTACCTTATGTTATATGAACACACAGCACTATGATTAATTAAAAATACAAAAGTAATTATAACCCTACTGTCTATAACCAGGCTCTCCTTATGGTGATATACAAAGCAAAGCAACAGGTTTTCTTTAATGCTCCATTTGTTAGTAGCTCATAGAAACGTCTTTACTCTCGACTTTCCACTTCTGTTCAGCTGCCAGAAAGGAATACAAATCCTCAGATATAGAAGATCAGACATCTTTACCTGTTTAAAACTTTTGATAGACTAAATAAACTTAGATAAACTAAGAACTTACTTAGGACACCTTCTTCCCTTTCTGGAGAATAGAAGAAAGGTGAATAAGTGCAGCAAGGAGAATTCATGTAAGCCTGGTGCCGTCTAGGTGTATCACACAGGTAGCACAGGTTCAATGACTATCAGTTCCCACTTTCGCAAAGCCTCATAAATACAACTGGCTCATTGCTACTTGTGAAGGGTTAGCAGACCTTTAGAACCACTGTCACACTTTGTAGTCATTTTCTGAATACATACAAAAATGTTCTACAATCCTTGATAAATGACAATTTAACTTTTCACTGACTTCTTTCATTTGCTGTTAATCACTGCGCTGCAGTCTAAGTCCTTGCCATAAGTGCCCTACTTAATTATACGTTTGTTGTTTTGAATTTGGTTTAGTGAAATACTATTTGCTTAAAGAGCTTAACGCTTTTTATGACTTCAGTTCTTCTGTAGATAAGCTAAGCCTTTGCTTGCCTTGTGGCTATGGGAGTATTTTGCTGTGCGAGCCATGTTTAGTAGGTCAGCAAGAACATTAAACTGTTCCATTTGCTGCTGGATTGGAATCAACCATTGCACATAAAAGGAACTATAACTTTCTAAAGCTGATATTTAGGCAAGCAGTAAAATACAGTTGTAATTCTTATATACAGATCGTTATACCTGTGAAAGGGTTTGTAATTCTGTTATGGACAACTTGTGATCCGCATTTTGAACCATATTTCTGATCTCTGAGCTGACTCAGAAAAACAATTAAATAAAATAATACCCATGAAAGTGGTTAAATATCAATGTGACTTGGCAAAATCCAGGCAGTTTTCACTCATCAAGAAGACTCAGTAGTAAACCAAATGTATTTTATTCTTCTAATAGAGGGCATTGTTCTATGTATTTTTTACAGGTCAAAAGAAATTCCAATCAATAAACCTTATCTCAACTAAGGCAAACTTGGCAATGTCTAATTAGTGCAAAACCAACTAACACACAAACAAGACAAGAACATGCTAGAATATACCTAAACCCACCACAACAACCAAGATCTGCTAACCAATTCCTTTATTAAAATTTTAATTCAAGAAATAGTTTAAAATATAAAAAAGGCTGTCAGACTGAAAATGCAGACAGGATTTTTCAGAGTTGAATTTTTGACAGATTCGTTCATCTCTACTTATGCTTTATTAATTGTCATTCATGATTTGTCAATCATCAGACATCGTTTTGCCTGCCTAAACAGGTATATATTTATTAGAAACTATCCAGGAATGCAATTGGCCTTAAAAAAAAGATTTTTGCTTACCTGTGATTTGGTTGATGGAATTGTGTGTGACGTAGCCCTATTTATAAAGTAGAACATATATTTTTCTAAGGGACCCGTATGATGCCTTGACATTTAATGATATTTCTGATTTGCTCAGAAGTTTATGCTGAGTAATTAGTATGAGATATTTGTGATAAAAGCAATTCACATACATTTTAAATGTACATAGTGTTCTTACCATGCTCTTTTACATGTAATACTATTGCTGTTTGTTTTGCTACCCTTTTTTAGACTGATTTGTAAAAAAAAAGAGATTTACCTTTATTATAAAATACAAAGGATATCATGAGAAAAGCATGTTTGTATGAATCCCTTCAGAAGCAGAAAAGCCTTAGATGTTATCAAAACTAAAACTCCTAAAGCTACGTACACACTTCCAATTATTATCGTTGGAAAACGAACGACGAACGATCCTGCACGATATATACGAACGATCGTATAGCACCGATCCTGCACATATAGATAACGACACGATCGTTCGTAGATATTGTACACACAATAGATACGATCGTTTAAGCGATAGAGAAACTATGTGCACGACAGGAAAGTGAACGAACGTTCGTTCATTACGCATGCTCAGATCATGGACGATCAACGAACGACCGTACACACGAACGATGTTCAACGATCGTCGTCCAATCCGATCCGCCGGTCCGGTCGTTCGTTTCCAACGAGTTTCCTCGTTCGTCGGCGTCGTTGGTTACTTTTTTACGAACGATTTTTTGCCCAATCGATCGTTCGTCGTTCGATTGGAACGATAAAAATTGGAAGTGTGTACGCACCTTAATTCTACACTCCTAATAAAACCCCCTGTTCTTGTGATCCTTTCAAAATGATATAATAATGCTTCATTTATGCAGATTCACCCACATACAAAGTTTGCTGGTTTTAGGGTGAAATCAAGCAAAAGCTGCTTTGGTTTTGGGTAGAGGTTAGAACAGTCATTTTTGGCCTTTTTAACTCTAACTTTGAAATATCCTTTCAGGCCTTCAGGGAACCCCTACTATATTTACTATATCCACAGCTCACGGTATATTAGTGTGATTGTCAGTGAAAAGAAGGCCTCTTACATTGCCACCCAGTAGGCAGAATTTCACTCTTACAGATAGCCAAAATGATCATTGGTGTCACTTAAACTGAACTAAGACTGGGTACACACGTGCAATATTTGTCGTTGGAAATGATCTTTCACGATCCTTTCCAAGAAGAAACAACTGCACGATGCATGAACGTGCGATGTACATACAGCACCATTCTTCTCTATGAAGAGGGGAGGGGGAGACCAAGCAAATGGCACCCCACTGCGCTCTCTCCCCTTCCCTTGAATTACGATCGTTCCTCGTACATCGTCCATGGATCCACCAGGACGGTCATTCGGACGATGAACGTTGAGCACTCTACACACAAAGATTCTCATCTAATATCAGCCCTAAGGCGATTATAGGAGGAGAACCATTGCACATGTGTAAGTAGCCTAAGAGGCTCAGATTGCTCATTGCTCAGGGAAAGGGATAAACACAGAAAGACAGGCCTGGAATGTAGCAAGGAAAGGAGCGTAGGGGGAAGGCCTGCAAGATTGGGTGCAGACAGGAAAGGGATAATAGGTATTATTTTGGGGTGAGAAAGATTGATTAGTAGGCAGAGGTTAGAGTGGGGTTAAGGTTACATAAAAAGCAGGAAGGTATGGGGGTGGTCACTTGAGTTGAGCTGTGTAGAGTTTGAGGTCCTCGACAATAGTCCAATTTTGGTGCTGTAATTGGTGGGGTCAGGAGATCCATTTTCGGCATGGAGTCTCCAGTTTGGTGTGAAGAGGAGTTGAGGTTGGGGTTGGGCTGATGGGGACATCATTCCTGAGCTGGGCATTAAGACAGCTGGGAGCAATTATATCCATTTTGGTGCAGGTCCCAGGTGGTAGTATACTTGTAGTTTGGGCCTTCGAGGAACCAGAAATGGGTTTATGGCAGTGTTTTGGGTCCTAGAAAAGAGATTGTTAATCTGTTATTATTGTCGTTGTTGTTTTTAATGGTTAACTTATGATATGATTTGGTTGTTATTTATGCTATTTATGTTGCTAAATGTTAATGTTTGATAACATTTTGTTATTAAAAGGCCTACGGGCCATTTAAGCATGATGTTGTGTTATGCTATTTTGGTGGGTTTTACGGGTTGAATGTGGAAGTCTGCGGGTCTCTGGGGTCCTGCAGTAAAGGCCTTGGAGAGCCATTATCAGTGAGGTCTGTGTCTAGCGAGTTTTGTTTGCTTTAGGCAGGATTCTATTACATGTCTATAGAATTGCAAAACATCATTAAAGCAGGTCAAATGCAGGTCAGATGAATGCCAACTGTAAATGGGCTTGCCAATGAATTGTGAATGATCTCAGAAACATCTCAAACTGATGCTGTCAACACAAGTCTGTTCTCACTCTATCCAAACCTGAAAACAGGCTGGTGTTACACTGTAAATGTTTTTGGAAATTGGCCAATAGATATGACTAGTCTGATACCATCTGTGTATTCTTTCTTTTGTGTTTTAGCATTTCAGAGAACACTTGGACAAACTTTCTGCAAAAGGAATTGGAATGTTGGACAATGCGTTGAATGAAGCCTTTGATTTGTTGAGTGAAGTAAGTATTTGGTATGAAGGTGGCTCAATCACAGGGCTAAGTATTTTACCTTTTCATACATTGCTGTGTGTTTTTATAGATAATTCAAAAGTAATATAATTAAAAGCTATTTTGAAAACCCATTTTTAAATTGAAATCGACTAATATTGTAAAGGGGCTGTCGGATATCCTTGTCAGATGTCACCGTAATACCCAGAAATGTTGAAACATAATGAGATTTTTTTTTTTTTTTTTTTTGGAAAAGCAGCTTTTGATGCTGTTAATCAACAATTAAGTTTGGCCGAATGCCACCTCGGCAATTATCCCTTCTTTTCAGTAGTACCATATCAGCTCAGGTTTGTTGACACTAATATATTCCAAGAATTTCTATACATATAACTTTTCCATCTGGAAGGTATTCAATGTTTCTTAGACAATCCTCCATCATAGACAACATAGTTCAGTAAAATGCACCTTCCATCACCCCAGAACAGAAGAAAATAATAGTTTTGATATCCTTATGTAGTTAGATTTTTATTTTAGCCAATTACATGAAATCCTGTTGCTTTTAAAAACTGATCATCACAAATTTTAGAGATTTTTATTGCTTTGAATGAGTTTTTTACAAACAGTTGGATTCATTTTGGACTTGAATTGTTAGCTAACAAAAAAACGTGTCAACAGTATTGAAGTGGAATAATATGCACCAATCATTCCGCCTAAATGTTCCTGACAAACTGTGTGCATGTTTTTTTGTGATGTTTGAGTCTTTTGTATTCAGATTTTAAAAAAGAAAAAACATTTTTGACATTTGTGAAGTATTTGGATGTTTTCAATAGTCCTGTAGTTCAGATTCAACCACTTGCAGAGCATTTTATGGTAAAACTTAGGGCATACATGCTGAGCTAAGGCCTTGGCCCCACCAGTGTGTAGTGGGAAATACCATACATGCATTACCGCAATGCACATCACATAGATTGGGGTTCTGTCTTGCCGTTTATTAATGGAACCCAAAAGCAACCTCCTAGTGCACTGATGTATGATACATGACACTACACAGCACTACTTTTCATTGCTGTTGCTACACATTTAAGAATATGGACTACTTTCTGCACTTTGTGGTGCATGGGGAGATCATTCTGCCCTAATGAAGCTCATGCCAATGCACATAACTCCATGTATAGTCCATAGTCCACCATGTATAAGCTCTTCTGTTGGACAGTGGCAAGCTTACCACAGGTAGATGAGATTATTGCCCACTCTAAGGAGTAGGAAGCCAGTAAGGGAGGGTTGCAAATTTAAATATTTGTTGCTGGTGCGGTGGGCTATTGGATGGCACCATCACATTGAGAGTATCTGTTTAATATATTAAAATCGAACATAGTAAGTGATTTTTAAGATTGTTAAAGCTTCCTTTCCTTTTCTTTTAGCTACTAGAAATTAATGTAGCACAGTTTATCCATTCATGCTGTCAGCTCCAGCACTCCCTCAGGTGTTGGGTTTGGATTCGTGCAACAATATTGTTTGGATTCCTGCAACAATATTGCTGACAAGTCCCCAGCAGGGTTACAAGCCCCGTGCACTTAACTGCTGACTGGATAGGACCAGAGCAAAAGGCAGAAGGGTATTCAGGTGAACCAAAGATCAGGGAAGGCAGCAATCAGGAATAGTCAAACAGAGCCAGGGTCGATATGCCAAAAAACTGAATCAGGAAATGCAGACCGGAACCTGGAAACCCGGCCTAGGAGAACTCCTTGTTCAGGTAATTTCCTGTTGCCAGTCACTCCCTTATATAGGGAAGATCATGTAATGAAAGGAGACCATGTGACCTGCAGGCATCCAAACACACCACAAGAGGGAGTGCTGGGGCAGAAGCAGTTTAGGAGGTATTTACATTTCCACCAGCAAGTGGAGCGCAACTGGGGAAGATTCTAGTCCTCTAAGGCCATATAGGAGATGGCAGAGAGTCACATTATCTAGTCCAGGAAGTAACTAGGGATTGGGATTCCTGAGCTGAGTTGCCGTTGCCGGCAGCAGGGGAGTACAAGGTGGGTGATACTGGGGAAGACACAGATCTTCTGGTCCTGCGAGGATCTATGACACTATTATTGCACACCTGTATTTTATAGCAAAAAAAATATTAGGCCTAAATTAACCTATTCTTGTGCCCACAGTGTCAGGCCAACATTTGTTGCGTTCATAAGAACAATTTATATGTTCTTTATGCAAAAACATACCATTCTATCCAAACACTAATTGTACTGCTTTATTGTAACCGAAAAAATCCACCAAAATCCCTGGGCTATTTTGAACCAGTTGGTTCCATATTGAAGTATTCTTTATCATTCTGCAACATCTGCTTCCTGCTTAGATCTGCCACAACACCGATGCTGTTACATAAAATAAGATATCCCTTCAGATAATCATTTTCTCATTTTCTGCCCTAGAATATTACATTCATAATACTGCACAAACTAATTGTTTCTGCTTGCTAATTCCTCATTTTTATTATGCAATCTGAAAAAAGGACATTCTTAAAAGAGGCAATAATTTTAATTAATTAGAACATTTTATTCTTTTTCTGTAAATTAGACAAATTAATTAGTTCAAACAACAAGGAGAAATAGATTAAAAAAAAAGTCTCTTTGCAAATGTAAGTTAAAGTGGCAATGCCTCTGTGAAGGTCTTCCGCTCCCCTACTGATAATTATCTTTCCACCTTCCCTATCACCTTCACCCGGCTTCTTCTAGATACGGGGGAGTATGTGACCTTCCCTGCCAATGCACACCAGCCAATCTCAAAACTAGGGATGAGCGAGTGAGAATATTAAGTTCCATCTCGCTGCGAATCGGAAATGTAAGCGAGAACGGCCTTCTGATTCGCCGAGAGGTCGAGCTCTCACCGAACAGGAGGATCGGAATTTCTGCGATTTCTGGGCTTTAGAGGGTTATTAACCTCCAGTGCCCTGGGGATCGCACACTTTTCTCAATTATTGCAGACACAGCTGCAATCATTGAGAAGATGCCCTGCAAAGAGAACCTCCTGACATTGTAATATAAGTATCTCTTACAAATGATAGTTTTGTATCAGATACAAATCTATCATTTGTAAGAGATACTTATATTACAATGTCAGGAGGTTCTCTTTGCAGGGCATCTTCTCAATGATTGCAGCTGTGTCTGCAATAATTGAGAAGAGTGTGCTATCCCCGGGGCACTAGAGGTTAATGAACCTCTAGTGCCCAGGGATCGCGCAAACAGGTGGATTTCCAGGGCTGCATCATGCATCCCTGGAAACCCCCTGCGATCCCCGGGCACTAGAGGTTCATTAACCTTCACTGCCCCGGGGATCCCAAACAGGAGGACTCCCATAGCTGCATTTCCTCTTCCGATGGTTTGGCGAAATCTCTTCGCCGAAATTTTGCGGGAAGATTGAGGAAATTTCGCCAGAAGTTCGAGGCATTCTCGCTTATCCCTGCTCATAACCCAAGAATTGTCAAATGAACAGGGACATGAAGTCACTGTTATCTGTATTGCTTTCAGTGCTGGGTGCAAAGAAGGAAGGATTTGCCAGGGAGCACAAGTAAGGTCCGTATAAGGGGTGAGAGAGAGTGGACCTTTGCAGAAATTTTGTACTTTGCCCTCACATTGTCTCCATAAGTGAAATAGAAGAGGCAGGCTGTCATAAATGAAATAATTGTTTTCAGTGAAGCTAATGCTTGTGTGTGACAATGATTCATTTATTTGTGATTGTGACAAATTTACTGGTTATGGTTCCACAGTTCAACCACACAGGAGAAGGAAGCATCTGCAGTCAAGCTATTATGCTCATTGCTGATGGAGCTGTCGACACATATGATACAATATTTGCCAAATACAACTGGCCTGACCGGAAGGTAAGTGACAAAAGGGACCCATCCTTAGCATGTAAAATTGCGTACTTCATACTCCATGCCTAAAAAAAAGTTGCTTGAGTTGAAATGTTGTTGGATGAAATGATCTTGATTGAGAATTTTAGGCTTTCACCTACTGTTTTCCAGCACATAAATATTTTGTATTAAATATATATATGTATTGTAACCCAACTTTTCAGTAACCACCCAAAAACAGCCGGGTGGTTCCTGAAAAGTGCCAGGTGGTGCTCCCAACTAAAAGGGGCCGGGGAGAACATTCTTTGTATATTTACTGTAATATATTTTGCTTCATAAGCCTTTTTTGTGGATACCTTTTAGATATATACAGACTTTTGATGGGCCTAAGCCATGCCCTTGTTTGTTTGTCCCTTTTGCACAAGGCAAGCTCAAAAAATGGATTTCATTGTGTTTCATTTAAATAATTGTCAAAAGTATAAAACTTATGCATAACTATTGCCGCTTCCCTTGTGCAAACAATGCTTTTAAAAATACTAAAGACTACTGTCCAACAAATACAGTTACTGTGATGTACAAGCCTTATAAAAAAAAAATCTTATATTACCTTGACTGAGCCAGTTCCCCCTCCATTTGTGTCTTAAATTCTTCCTCCCCCAGACACTGCAGCTCACAATGTTAAGGAGAAGCTCCAGTCTATCTGGAAGTCATTTGCAGTACATAGTGTAAATTAGGATGTTAGAGTGTAACCTATTAGATTTGGTATATGCAGTTCCAGACACCATGTAAAGTATGAAAATTCCAGGCCTTTGGCAGTGGTTGGAATATAAATATCCTGCCTAGTAATAAATAAATAAAATATAATGAATAGGTCCTGCCTAATAGGAAACTAATAATTGCAAAAATAAATATAAATGCAATAATTGTCATTGGAAACGAACGATTAATGACCGATCGTCTGATAATCAATACCAAAAAAAGTGCACAACCGCTGGCCAACGACGATGACGATGAATGTCTCTGGAAAACGAACAACTGTCCCGGCAGATCTCATTGGAAGACGATTGTTGGCTGTCTTTGTGTGTACTGTCGTTCAGTGATCGTGGATGGTTCTGCTGTACACTTTCTCCGGTACATGTCACTTCCTGCATTATTCAAACAATCCTATCTAGTGTGTGTACATTATTGGTGGATTATATTTGAACGATTGTATCGTTACAGCATGTACACTATAACATAGTTCAAAATAATCATAAATAATCGTTGATCAGTCGATAATTGTTCATTTTTTAACGATAATTATTGCACGTGTGTACCTAGCCTTACTATGGAAGGGGTGGTGGATAGTGATAGTAGGTTACTTCCAATTTTAACTCAGACCTATTCTGACCTAAGATAATATCTTGGAAACTGAGCAATCTGTGTTCTGTTCCTATATTACTATAGATGTCTGCACAGGTATAGTAGGCCATCATCTGGTGAAGCTGTCATCACTTGGGTTGGCTAAGACGTATCTTACCTATCATTATCAGTTATAATAGGACTGACCACAGCCAGACTGTCTGAGCCATGGTATACATGTCAACCAACGCAAACATGGGGAGAATCTACAAACTCCATGCAGATGGTGTCCTGGCTGAGATTTGAACCCGGGACCTAGTGCTTCTAAGGCAAGAGCCCTAACCACTGAGCCACCGTGCTGCCCAACAAGTCATTGACAAGTAGGCTGCTGAACAATTACAACTATCATTGTCTGGAGGCCAGATTGAGTTGTACCATACCTGTCATTGTCAGGTATATTACAGTTTATTAAAGATACCACCCTGTTTTAGTTCTGAGCACCTAGCTCTAATGGGTGAAGGCAGCATATTAAATTAAATTTTGCGGCTGACTTTGATATTTGTTGTTCATTTTTGCATTCTTGAAAATTGTTTTGTAACTTGTATTGCTTTATTGCTCATGACATTTATACTGCATAATGACCAGCAAACTATTATACCTGTTCACTGGCGTCACAAGTTATGAAAGCTTTTATCATAAAACTGACTTCATAGCTGTCCCGTGCAAACCCTGTTATCTCTCTTTAAATCATAAAGCACAGTGTTTGAGCACTACAGGTGAAAATGCTTTGATATTGTAGACAAGTCAATGAGATCATCTTTAGCAGTGGGTGGGAGACAACAAGTCTGATTAAAGAGCATTGAAACTGGTGACAGGGATAATTGGTGTAAGATGACAAAATACAGCAAAACAATTGTCTGTGATCTTTTCCTTTTTTTTTTTTTTGCATACTTGCACTTGAGTGTGACATAAACCTAAAGCTTTGTAAGTTTTATGATATTGGAGACAACTTGCAGACATTGAGCTGGAAGTTGTCATAGAGGTCTTTGTATAGGCGACTAGCAATATACACTATGCATTGTTTGCACTTTGTGGTATTTTATGCTTTGTTGCCTTTCAAAAAAATGGTCATATTTTTGGGTTATATGGTGCGCTATATGGCCAAAAATGTGTGGGCACCTGAAAAGCACACCTAACAATATGGCAAAAAGTATGTGGACACATCTCCAAATGATTGAATTTAGTTTTTTCCAGTAAAGGGCTCTGCTTAGCCTACAGCAGAGGTTTTGTACCATTGTAAACCTCATGGCTACAGAAGTCCATTTATTGGGCTGGTATGAATGTGCTAGTGTAATAAGCCATCTCCATAAGGACATGATTTGAAGAAGTATGGTATAGGGAAAAATGTGCGGTCTTCACAAAGCCCTGATGTTAACCCTACTAAACATCTTTAGGATGAATTATAGGACTTCTTATCTTATAACAGTAACTGAGCTAACAAATGTTCTTTTAGCTGGATGGGGTTGGATTCCCACAGATGTGCTCTGTAATACTTTGTAAGGTCTTCTTAACAGAGTGAAATGTGTTAATATTGCAATGGTAGGTTCTGGAGGGGTGGAGGGTATTGGTCAGCTCAGAGGGGTGTTGTGCTGTTGACTATATTATTCTTTATTATCAATACTGATAAGCGTGGGTTGTCATCATTTAAAGGAACCTGATTGTATCAGGCTGTTAAGTGGATGTAAGCTTTGAACCACAGTTTAAGGGTATCATTTCCATCTATAGCATTTCTCAGAAGTACAGATGACCATCATTCTAGGTGAACAGAAAACACACGTCTATTCAAGTAGCCAACACCTGGATAGAGGATCACCATTTAGGGTTAGATAGATGGTTATCGGTTTAGGTTTGTAAGTATATGATCTTGATGGTGATCCCAGTTTGGTGGTAGATGACCTACCATCTTTGTTGCAGTTTGCACTTGCCACTTGGTTTCGGTTGGTTCTTTAGATGGAACCTCTCATTCAATATTACAAAACTTCTTGCAAGGCCAAAGACTTCTAAAGAGGGCCAAAAAAAGATCCTATAGATGGAGATATGGGGTAAGATTCAGGTCTTCAGCTTCTCTTTTCCTACATAGGTTTTCAGATATTTGGTATAGATGGGGATGGTTGATTAAGCTTTTTAATAAGGGGGAACAGGGTTTGAATTCAAAAATGTGTGTAATGGGAAGGGTGGTTGGGGCTCTTCATGGGGATTGAACATTGCCTGCATAAGCCCAGAACAAGGGACATTATTTTAATAGAGAAGTTTTGATAGAAAACATTACAAATATAGCGTTTCCCTGTTTTCATCAAGTGTGTTGCTTGGCTAAATAATATTTCTGGTTCTACAGCAGTTTTCAAGAGACTGTAGTCATGTACACAATATCCCGGTGGAAAATGTATATCTCTACTGTAATAAAGATACAAAAATGTCTCCAGAAGGATAAACAGGCAAGCAACCATAGAAAACAATAGAGACATTAACATACAGACATACCTTAACAAACATCCAACTCTGCTTCCCGTTTGTAGACCTCGCCCTGTGTATGTCGTCCTTGTGCCTCTGACTCATTCCATATGTTTGCAATGTCCTACTAGATTTACTAAATCATTTTCATGTTAGCTACAAAATCATAAAAATGAACATAACACACCGAGCAAACAAAAGCTCTCGCTATAGTCCATTCTAAAAAATCTATTTGGTACAATACGAACATGCTAAACCAATTTTTTGTAAATTTAGATTCATATAAAATTTAGGGTAAACGCTCTCATAATACCTCAGAATAAGTGTTCATGGGAAACATGCCATTTTTTCTCCTTGTAGTATGGCACTCAGACACAAACGGTTAAAGAAAAATAGAAAACATAAAAATAGATGGTAAGGATGTGTGTGGGCAGAAAAGGGGGACAATAATTTGAGATTTTATTTCTGTTATTTTCCAGGCACCTCAGAAATCAAGGTCTTTTCATCCCTGTATATTATGTATTATTTTATATAATTGATTTTCGAGGCGATGGCCATTGTGCGCCAAATTGCCAATATAAAAGCAGCCCTTACCCATGGCGGGTCCTTTATTGCTGCAGTCTGGCATAAAAATATTACTGGATTTTTTCTCTGTTATTCATGTGTTTTTCAGAAAAAGAAATGTATAATTTTTTTTTTATGAAGCTCAAAGAACCCAATTTAGATTTGGAGCTGCTGTGTTGATTGCTCAGTAAGGCGAAGAGCAATAAGGCTTAAAATCAGCAAAAAAAAACTTGTCATGCTGACAGTCTGAATATTTCTTTAAGGCTGATCTGTGATTACGCAATTGAAATAAATATATGAGTGATAGTCAGAGGTCAGATACATTAAAGTGTAATTAATTATTGACAATGAACTTCTTTTATTTTGTCTATTTTGGTCTATTACATATAGTTTTGAATGTGTTCAATAAGTAAAACAAATACTTGTTCATCCTGCCAGAAATCTTGTTGATAACTTCTTTTGTTATTTGATGTATCAAAGAACATGGCAATGTTGGAATCATGTCCTTTTCTATGGGCAGTTTCTCGGATTCTGATTGAATTTGTCTATGGTTTTGTTTTTGATGTTACCAGAGCGCATCAGAACATCCTGATCGTGTAAACAGCGAACAAAAACCTTTTACCTTTTGAGAGAAGCCAAATTTAATTAATATCAGCTTTTTATGCTATGGTTACCTTTTTTATTCCCCTTGCATGTAAGGCTGATACTTTCTTGCAGACTTTAACTTCACTGTAAGGTCCTTTGAGAATGGGCTTTGGTCTCGGGTAAATTGCATCTGGTTGATTTCTTCTTTAACAGACCAAAGGAAAACGTGCATTTTTAGAGTTTACATACACAATAAATTTGATATAATATATATAGTTTATTATATGGTTGCTTTAAGACTAAATTGACAAATTTTTACTGTAACCTGCTGTAAATGATGCCCAGTTCAGTAACTTTGCCTTTATCAATACAATGAAATTGGCTTTTTTGCTTATTTCGCCTAGCAATTATGGTAATTACTTGTTTGGCAAACTGCTATTAAATCATATCTCAAAATGTCATGTTCACAAAGACAGGGACGAGCAGTTAGATGTACAAGCAGAATCCTCGGCCAACTGTTGCATCTGTCTCTATGTTCAGTTTGGATTATTTTCTTGGTCCAGAAGGGAGGGTGGAGCAGGCATCTGATGTTGCTTATCTAGAGGGGAGTAATGATAACTGAAGAATGTTTTCAAATCTGCCCAATTAGTAGTTATTTCAAAAAGCATATGTCTATGGTGTGACATTATGATTAAGTGTGACACTGCAAAATGCTTTAAATTGATTTTGTGTTTGACTTGTTTGCAAATAAAAAAAGTTTCATATTTGGAGAAAACCCTCCTAATTCCTGCAACCTGGCATTTAGTGAATTTTTCAGGCAGCACAGTGGCCCGGAGTTATCACTTTGTTCTTTGCAGCACTAGGTACCAGGTTTGCATCTGCATGGAGATTGCAGGTTCTCCCCGAG
This sequence comes from Pyxicephalus adspersus, assembly GCF_032062135.1. Taxonomy (NCBI): domain Eukaryota; kingdom Metazoa; phylum Chordata; class Amphibia; order Anura; family Pyxicephalidae; genus Pyxicephalus; species Pyxicephalus adspersus. The sequence continues at coordinate 63,223,069 of NC_092865.1, read as the reverse complement.
TCTGCATGGATTTCCTCTGGGTACTCCAGTTTCTTCACATATTCCAAAAACATGCAGTTAGGTTTATTAGCTTCCCCCAAAATTGACCTTAGACTGTCATATGTAAATGACATATGACTATGGTAGGTACGTTACATTGTGAGCCTCTTTGAGGGACAGCTAGGGACATGAATATGGACTTTGTAAAGCGGTGCGTAATATGTTGCCACTATATAAATACTGGATAATAATAATAAGTGAGGAGCATATAATAGACCTGGTCTGCAAGCAGTCAGTGAACTTGTTACTGACAGAATGTGGAGGATCGCCAAGGAGGCAGACAGAGGGAGCTCAGAAGACGTAAGGGCCGGTAGTAAGTGTGGACAGTCTGTAAACAAGTCAATAAACGAGGACTACCTGTATTGCATTCAGGTGTTTTAACTAATCTATTTCATACAATTGTACATTTCGAGCCTTTAAATAACTATTTAGGAAAGTCCTTATTCAGTTACAGCAAGACTGTACATCCAAGCAAAGTTATTTCCATATAAACATGGTTTACCCAGTTTCATACGAAACATCTCAAGGAGTCTATAGAGAGCCCTAACTTCTATCATCATTGAATGTTTCTGGGATAAGATAAATGGCTTAGACAGAGCTCTTAACCCTTGTGAATACTTTTACAATGAAATAAAACGTTGATTGTACTTTTGCCGTTTCAGAATCTTGTAGAAAGCCATCCTAAAAGGAAGGCTGGTGTTTTAGGGCATATGTTTATTTTATTTTAAGCGGACCTAAACCCAGTGGATCTGATTTATAAAAGCTCCAAAAGACTGGAGAAGATAGACAATCAAGAGAGAACCTGGGTGATTCATCAAATCCGGAATCGATTTTTAAAAATAATTTTCCATCAGTTAGCTAATGTTTTTAATCCTTAACTAGATCCATTCAAGGTTTGATGGATCACCAAGGTACTCGCATTATGGTCTTCTCCAGTCATGGAGAGCTTTATTAAATTATGCCCATTGTATACTCACCTGTCCCCTTTCCGCTGTGGGTGCCACCATCTTTTTCCTTCGTCTCTTCCTCATTGTAATATTCAGCCATCTAGGCTAGCCAGGCTGGAATGACGTAACTTTCATGCAGGCATTCGGAAGTTCAACCAGTCTTGGGATCTTCAGGGGAAAGCCAACAGACACTGAGTTGTGCATGTGATCAGGCAGGACACAATGCTTATTGCGGAAGAGACATTGCATGTCCCTTTCTACAATGAAGTCTTGCCTGTTGCCATTTTAAAGTGAAACTTTAGTTATACCTTAAAGTCAACACCACCAAAAATGAATTTTATTTGGGGATCTTTTCTTATTTCCTGTCCATTTAATAGTTGTCACACAAAAGAGTAAGTGATAGGAAATCTCAGTAATGCAGGTATTATTTTAAACTTGCCAGATGTTCAAATTCTTTTCGATCCCAAAGTAAAAAAAGTCTTGTAAGACTTTCAATCATTCTACAGATCAACATAACTTAAATATTCATTAGTAAAACTGAAGTTTAATTTGGAGAAATATGCATTAAAAAAGAAATGTGTCCTTTACAGACCATTTCCTTCATAATCTAGATTCCATCAGCTAAATGTACTGCATTTTTGCAAGTTGTATGATGGCCCTGACTTTTGGGGGTCTGTCTTCATCTTTGGCATTAAAGAGCTGTGGTTTCATTTCAGGGATGGTTGGGTTTTGTATGTGTTTAGTGGGAAAACTGAACAGTTCAAGACCAGGGGTGCCCACACTTTTTTGGCTTGCAAGCTACTTTTAAAATGACCAAGTCAAAATGATCTACCAACAATAAAAACTGGGACTTAATAACTCCTGTATGCGGTGTTTATTTTGAAAGGCAGGGCTCCACAATCTATTCGCGTTGCCTTTGCGATCCATCTGTTGGGCACCCCTGTTCTAGACAGACTAGACTATGCATGAAAAAAGTAAACACTAAAATATTCCTTATTGCTCAGCTTTGAGCTGAAAAAAAAATTAAAATGTGTGCAAAAATGACCATTTATCCATTTTATAGTAATGAACTTGGCTTTGCCCACACCGTGCGGTTGATTCAGTCTGCAATTTAATGTGGTGGATCAAGTAAAGAAGTCCACGTTAACTTTAAATATTTTATCATGCAAATGAAATTAAAAACATAGCCTTTTTTCTTGCCTATTATTGGGTGAATAAAGTAAACATAACTTCACCTTACTCTCTACTAATTTATAGCATCAACCTTTAAACAATACTAATACAAATTAGTTCTGTGACTGGGCTTCCTGAATCAGATACTCACTATTCTTTGAATTAGATAATTTTCCTACTAGTAATCCAACTATATCATAAACATTAGAGAATAATTTAAAGCATGGTCCACTGGACTGCTGAGATTGCTGCAATAAAGATACAGGTCCGAGCCTGCATTGAATTTAACTGGAAACCTGCTGTCCCTTGTTTGGACCATACTGACACCCCATTGCTACAGGCGATCCAACTATATATATAAAGTATAAACCTAGGGAACAAAATGCATCCATCACGATTAATATAAAAAACAGTAATCGACAAAAATTCCACAAAATTTATAAAATATTTATTTTAAAATGGAAAAATAAAAAGGGCTCAATTTGTTTATCTTATGTACCCATTTTTACAGGTTAGAGTATTTTATACAATTTAGTTACATTAGGTCACTTGCATGTAAATGATCCTTTCAGCATTGTTGTTAATCTACAGTAGATGACGCTGTGTCCTCATGTAAAGCGTGTAACAAACTAAAAATGTCTCAAGTTTGTTTTACACAACACTGTACATGAGGACACAGCACCATCTAATGGCCTGAGAATATGAAATTCCTATTCTAATGGCAGGTCCAAAATGAAAACCTTGGTTTATACTTGAGTATATACAAAATATATTTTTTTATATATATACATATATATATATATATTTGATTTTGGAGGCATTTTACCACTTTTAGGCTTCTCCCAAAACTGCTCTCTATAGTTGTGGTTGCAGGTGAGATTCCAAGCCTTAACATCTCCATGCACTAATTTATTATCATTGACAGAGACAGATTTTGTATCTCATGTCTCCATTAATCTGTTTACATAGAAGATTTCAGTTGTTTTCGGCAACACTGGCATTGAAAATGTTTGGGCATCTTGTAAATCGTAACAGTTTACATATAATCTTTTAATAGGCTCTCTCAGTCAAGTATCCTAAGAGGTTCTGTGTATTTAAAACTGTTTGGGAATTTCAAAACTCTTTTTCTGGCTCATTCTGACTCGTTGTTTTTCCCCCAGGATAATGAAAGCTTTAAGCCACATAAATGAATTCTGCCCAGATTTGGCAGGAGTCGTTAATGTGGGATTTCATTCTGCTTTTGTCACTTTTTTTTTCTTATTTCGTATTTGTTACTTTGAGAAATTCTGGCATTTCTGAAACAGCCATGAGTTTAAATTTTAAGCCAAATTACAAGCAAATGATAATTTTCAATAGCAAATCATACATGAAGTGGTGGGACTAGAACCAGAAGGACAACTTTTTTTATATAGTTTTTAAATGTTTATGTGTAGTGTACATGATTTGTTTTTTAAGTAGATTCCTTCAAAATTACCCATTCTCATAGTTTTTTTTTTTATAAGTAGTAGTACTAGTACTGTGTAGGGGGCTTGTTTCAGGCTCATCTTTAAAGTAAAATGCCCACGCTAACAGATTACAATTACAGTTATTTTTTTTACAAAATGATGCACTAAAGGCGTACTCTGGTTGTTCTCCATTCTGCCTAACTGCTGCTAATTTCTGGGTTAATAAAATAAATAAATAAAAAAACCTAAAATCCCTTTTTTACCTACCTACAACTGTGGTCATGTGTCATCATATTTCTCAAGGAAGAGGTGCTCAAGTAACTGCCCGGGCATCATATAAACTGTAAAAACTTCCTATTGGTTCTCCAGCAGCGTGAAGAATTCAGAGTCCTCTTAGGATCCATAAGACTGCAGGATGTGACCAGTGGAGATAGACGGTATCCCTGGATTACCTGTTATCACTTACAGAAGTGGTGCCTGCAGGGGACAAGGTTACAAACATAAGTGAGAAAAAAGAAGAAAGCTTTAGGATGCATATAATAAAATAACTAAGAGTAAAACTGGCAAGAAGGGGTGGTAAGGAGTAGTAAGAGGGTACAGAAAGGGTTAAGGCTTTGATGCAGATGGGATTAAAAAACATGTGCAGTATGTCTCCATTTTGTCCCTATCACTTACAAAGAATGCCACATTGTGCAATATTGGATTTTACACTTTCTGAAAAAAGTCACTGACTTGGACATCATAGGTGTGGCAAGTGGTGACCCAGCTTTGGTAGCTTCTAAAATACATAAAGTGCTAATTAAGTCCATTTTTTCCATAGTCTTGAGTTTGAAAGGTTTCTGCATGCATGTCTAGGTAACAATATACAATATAATAATGTGAACATTCCATATTCAAGTAAATAAACCTTACGGGATACATACAATATCCACTGAACAGAGAATGAATAATTATACCAGCAGGTGGCACTATTAATGACTTCTGGAATACCGGTACCTGTGTAACATTCAGTTATCTTGGACAACCTGAACTCCTCAATGTGGAAGGCTATAAGCAGATGTTGGTTTATATTTTACCCAGAAATCTTTTAATTTTCCTAAACTTCATTCACTTTTCCCATCAGCATTTGTAAATGATATCAATAAATCTTGTATACTAGCTTCCTTAAAAATTAGGTTCTATGGCCCTTTAATATTTTTTGTGTATTACACAGCCCACGTACTTCAGTCTCATGCACAAATATGATCTTATTATACTTAAAAGCAAAAAGGAAAAAAAACATGACCGTTGTTGTTTCCCTTGAAAGCTTGAAAGCACCGATAGTTAAAAGTAAGGCGTATAACTCGTTTAGCCTTTAAGCTGAACATGAAATAAAACAGACTCAGCGACACCATGCCAAAGGAAAAAATGGATAGTGCAATTTCACTGGGGCATTGGCGGTGACTGTATATCTTCTCCTCCTTCCTGCCCGTGTTTCCATCTTCAGGGATACAAAGATTCTATACAATTGTAGCCGCGTGTCCATATTTCAGGAACGTGCTGATTCTGCACGAGTAAAACATTCGTCCTGTAAATTGAATGTCCCAGCCGTACCATTGTCTGGCTCTTATTAAATTGATTTTTTTTTTTCTAACAAAGCGTTTGCTAAAATTTAAACACGAGCTGTTATTGCTCTAATACAAAAAGCTTGTTTCATTATTTCACTTTTTTCCCCCTAAACTCCATGACTGTGTTGCTTGTATTTCAGGGAGACAAAGAATATAACTTATCTCACTTGCAATAAAAAATGAAGATTGGGAACAAATAAGAGAAAAAGCTAGAGATTGTGAGATAAGATGAAGTAGCATTTTCTTAAAATAGTTTCCTTAAAGATTTAGTTAGATGCAGTCATCAGCAGACGTTAAATCACGACAAGCCCATTGTCTGCTTCCTATCTACCATCTCCAACCGGCTGAATAGACTTGTCAGACAACTATTGTGATGTATATTCTGACCAGTCATGTTATAAAGGCACTGAGGAAAATAACATTAGCGGGGATGGTGGAAGATTGGAAATTACACATTTATGTCACTTTTTTAATACAGGTGGGGATCTATTATCTGGAAACATATAATCTAGGGAGTTAAAAAAGAAGGCAAAATATAGTCAAGAAAAAGTGAGAAAAAAGGCATTTTGACAAGACGGAGCAGCAGTCTTTAGCACCGAAATTTTGGCTCTATTTATAGGAATGAGATGGTTAGGATTTGGTGCCAATACTTTTGCCAGAGGGTTGGTAGATGTCAATAAAATGTAACTATTTAATAATATGGGTCAATAAAATTTACTATTTAGTAATAGGGGTAAACTGGGGACAGAGTTAAGTTTTAAGCCTATAACACCAAGCAAATCTACAACACCAGCCAACTGGTTGAAATGATTTACTAATTGGTTGCCGAGTCAAAAACATGGCACCACTGTGCAATATCCTGCTGTTATGCAGTACAAAGGATTCCAGCAGAGACAAGTCCAGAACACAGAGCCAAAGGTCATACGCAGGTAATTAGTCCACCAGGTCAGGTATCCAAGGGAAAAGACAAAGCAGAGTCAGAGTCACAGGTAAAAGGTTGGTCCAGGCAGCATACAATCAAGTCAGCAACAGTAAATCTAACAAATACATACACCAGCAGCAGGTCTGCTTAGCTTTGCACTACAACGGCAACTGGTGACTGGGAACAGAGGGGTTAAAAAACAGGGCATTTATGGGGTGGGTGGGAGCACACTAGGCTGGACCCGCCCTATTGGCTCCACCCACCACCAGGGAAGGCCCCCTGAAGTGAAATCCCTCTCCTCTGCAATGCATTGCGGAGGAGAGGGGTTTATCTTCAGGGAGCTTTCCCTATTTACCGCGGGGGTGGAAGTATCAATGCCAGCTGTGGTAAATAGGTGAGCAACTGCTAGGGGGCATCACCAGAGCTCCGGCGGCTCCAGAGCTCCAGCGGTTCTGGTAGTTCCTAACGCCTCCTGGCCGATCCGCTGGCAACCCACGGTTTGCCGGCTGGCATTAGGCCAGATCGGCCAGGGGGCGTTAGGCCGGAACAAACTAACGGCTAGGTGATATCTGGCCAACTCCTGCTATAAAGTCCCTCCAGCCAATGGCGGCGAGAGATTGTGACCTGCTCATTGGCTACAGCATATACTCCACATCCCCCTAAACTGCACACAGTCTCAGTGCAGGGGATGCTGAGAGACCATTTACAGCTAAAGGGAAACCAGGGATGCCACAGACTGCAGAACAGAGGACTGGATACTATTTGCTTGATATCCTTTGCCGCTGTAAACAAAGCCATTGAAGGGAACAGGGCTTCCTGAACTGTGGTGCCTTACTGGCAGGGGTGTGGTCATAAAAAAAGAAGAGGGGGCACAGTACTAGGCATGGCGCTGAAACGACTTGTGTCTGTGTGTCCATGGCAAATTGATGTTGCCATTTCCAGAAAAAAGTGAGGGCACGGTGTGCCCACCGCACTACACCCCTGCTTACTGTACTTTTGTTATTTCTAACCCCCCCGCCCCACCCATAGTCTAATCTGCTGTGAGAGCTCTATATACACTGAGGATGACCTAAACTACCCAAAATTCGGGGACATTTTGTCAAGTCGTCTGGAATAGTTGTTTCATGAAAATGAATATGTATGGTATAAACATTAAAAACATTTACACATTCCTCTGTGTATATTTTTCCTAAACCACCTAAAGACGCAAGTGGCTAAATACAAAGAAATTTAAACATATATGCTACACAGTATATCCAAGCAGATGACACCACTTTTTTGTTAGTTATGGAATGTAGAAACAATACAGTGGTGTTGTCAGTATTCATGTGATTTTGGGCACATATGTGCATTGTCATCCTTGCTCTTATGCTGGAGGTTGAGGGCATGCGCACATTTGCACACTGTCATATCAGGTTGTGCACTCACAGCCATGAAGCCTGTTGAGTAACTGTATGTATATTGGTGTTAGTATACATGCAATGCCATGCCACCTGGTGCCAGGGCAATAATATACAGCCCTCATTCTGGCAGCACTTAGTGCTAGAAGTTTTTTTTTAGTCCTGGCTCAGTGCTCCTTGAATTTGGATGCAGTTTACTGTTGATGACTTGGCCTTTTGACTACTTTGGATCTTCTATTTGTGGCTGTCCTCGGCTTGTTTCTTATCTAAAGTCTGCTTTATCAAGCCTGTTAGCTTTTTGTCTGGATCTCACCCTGTGCCTTTGTTTTTGTTGCTCCACTTTGATCTTTGATTATTATTATTATTATTATTATTATTATTAACAAACAGGATTTATATAGCGCCAACATATTACACAGCACTGTCCATTAAATAGATTACATTACATTCTTGAGCAAAGAATTCAGTGGCCATTAGGGCTACCAGCCTATCACTATTTGTGGAGTCTGTATTACTTTCCAACCACTGGGCTAACAGGTGTAGGTTTTCAACTCCTAGCCTGTTGATTGAACAGTGAAAGAGCAGCAACAAATTGATAAGGTTATCTCTCTACTTACTTCCTTAAGCTGCGTACACACCTGCAATTTTTCTCGTTGGAAAGGATCTTTCACGATCCTTTCCAACGAGAAAAGACTGCACGATGCATGAACGATGCTGTACATACAGCACCGTTCATGCTCTATGGAGAGGGGAGGGGGAGAGCGACAGAGCGGCACCCTGCTGCGCGCTCTCCCCTTCCCTTTCATTAGGATCGGTCGTCGTCCATCGTCCATGGATCCGCCAGGACGGTCGTCGGACGATGGACGACGACCGACTGTACACACGGCAGATTTTCGCCCAATAATTGGCCGATACCGATTATCGGGCGAGAAAAATTTGCCGTGTGTACGCAGCTTTACATATTCCATGTCAACGGATTTGTGTGCAGCATACATGTGTTAAAACAGAAAATCTGTTAATTAATAGTTACAATAATCTTTTTTATCTGACTAATAATCTGATATTACAATGCTATAACCCTATTTTTTATGCAAGCAGTTAGACATTTACATGGGTTGTGTGTTTTTAGTTGGGATGTTTTCTTTTCTTTAGTGTAAAACACAAGAAGTTGTCTTTCTGGCTTGATTACATTTTGGAATCACATTTTCTTATTGTATTTTACCAGATTTTTCCCCTTGATTTATTCCACTGTTCACCAAGGGCAAAATGAGATCATTAGTTTACCCTTTGCCGTCTTTCAACCATCTGACATATGCACGTCAGTTAATTCAATTAGACGTGAATGCAGAGCAGCTTAATGAATCCCGCATGCAGTCTTTCTATAATTTGAGGGAACAGTTCATGGGGTATCCATTTGATTTTTATTATCTGCACCATCCGAGTTTCATGGCTAGATTAAAGTGAATTTAGGTTAATCCAGTCTGCAAATTATTTAAAATATGATGTAATATTAAGACCAGGAGTTAGGAATTGTATTAATACTGAACATAATGATTTTTGACACATTTCTGTAGTCTTAGTTTTCCACTTGTTCAGGTTTTACATTATCTATATAAGAACTTTGTGACAGTTATTGATCAAAACCTAAGAATAAATATACCAATTTATTATTTATGACATCATAAAAGTATTGTTTTCTTAATGCATTTATTATAATTACTTTTCTATTTTTTCTTACCTTTGTCATAATGGAGCCTAACAACCTAATTTGGGTCAAGTTCCTAAGGACTCAACAAAGCAAGACACTCTTTTAATAAGGGATTGCTCACAATTTAATGACCCACTGCAGTACATTAGGGCACAATAAAATGTGTATTAGGAATAAGGATGAGTGAGCGAGAATATTAAGTTTGATCTTGCGGCGAATCAGGCCTTTCTCGCTTACCGAAAATGTAAGCGGGAACGGCCTTCTGATTCACAAGAGGTTGAGCTCTCGCCAAACAGGAGGGTTTCCACAGCTGCATCATGCCCTGGAAATCCTCTGTGATACCTGGGCACTAGAGGTTAATAAATTTCTAGCGCCCCAGGGATCGCAAACAGGAGGATTCCCTGTCCGATGGTTTCGTGAAATCGGTTCGCCGAAATTCGTGGAACCATTAGGAGTTCAAGGAAATTTTCACAAGAATGCCAGAGGTATTCTTGCTCATCTCTAATTAAGACACCATAGCAGATTAAATCCTGAAATGGACAACTGATCTTTTTTTTTATTGCAAGGCTTTGTACCATACCACACTGTGTTATGCTGCAGTGTCTTGTGTATTGCTGCCTACCATGCACTGGCATACCATTCATAATGAAGACACATTTTAACATATGTTACCACAATGCACAAATTTAAATAGGCCCTACGAGTTAGAGCCTGGAACCGCTTAGTGAAAGGAGGTGGGTGGAAGGCAACCATGACCAGGGGGCTAGGGGAAGCATAGGGAGCTTGAATTCCTTCTTGATAGGCTAGTGGGAAAAGGTAGGGCATAGTTTGGAAGTTCAAAAATTTGGAGGAGAAAGTAGAGGTTAAAAGAGGGAGGAAAGAGGAAGTGGGAGAAGTTTAAGGAAAGTCAGGGAGTGAGCTTTCCTCCCACCTGCATGTTAAAAGTGAGGGTTGGAGGTTGGGTTGCTGTTGGGGTCCTCAGAGGACATCTTTAAATGGGTGTAGCAGAAGAGAGATCCATCAAAGGTGTGGGATCCCCAAAAAGTTATGGTATATTGGGACCATCTTTATTGTGGTTTTAAGGAGGGGCTGCAAGTAGTGTACTAATTTTTGAGCTGGTGGGCTCTGCGGCTGAGAACAGAAGTGATGGTTTTGAGCAGCTGCTCCTGGTGATATAGTGTGGTGAGCGGTGTCTCCGAGGGGGTCGCAACTGGGAAAGTAACGAGTAACGATTTTGAAAAGGTACAAAGTTTAGATTTAAAAGGTTCAGGTTTTGGAAAAGTGTAAATATTATTGTTACTTAGCGTTATTTATTATTATTTTTATTTATTTATTTTTATTTATTGTTACTAAAGTGCTTTGGTTATAGTTTAAATTTAGGTTGTACCAATCAAGCAGTCATTATGGCCATTTTCCCACAAAAGGAGTGTGTTGGTGTTGTGCTGGGAAGGGCGGAGTGAAAGAAGGGAACATTAGGGCGTGGTAAGTATGGGACAAACATCCTAGTTTCCTAGTTACATGTTATTGTAAGTCCGAATACAGGATCAGCTACACAGTCCCTTAACAAGGACAATCATGTTATCAGTAGATATATTACTTTTCACACGTAATCCTCCTCACTGACTGATTTGGGTCAGTTTTCTAGTGTTTGCTATTTTTACAACATTTATGTAAAAGGAAAAACACATTAAATTATATTATTATTATATATGGCATGTTCATTTTAAATGTCAAACAATAAAGTTTTTTTTTAAAAAATTGGTTCTCTGGCTTAGAGAAACATAATAGGCAGTTTTCTCCTCTATGTTCCTCCAGTTTTTGTTGATAATTATTATATTATTAAATTTTATTAAATTATTACAAGTATTAAATTATAATATTATTATTGAACAATGAAATGTTTTTTTAGAGGATCAGACTATGCTAAACCAAAGGGACCAAGCAGGCAAATTCTGTGCATTTTAGTATGAACCCATGCTTTGGTATTTCTCATCCCCATGAAGGTGGGGCGGGGGTTGTTGTGAAAGCCTGGGCTTACAAGAAGTTGGCCGATGCACCACCTACAAACCCCAGTTGGGCCTACAGTGAGTGAGTTCTACTCTCTCTGTTCAAAATATATTCCATCCTTACAGATAGCCAGAAGATCATTGGTGTCTATTACACTGACCTGAGAAGCACAATTTGCCATTGCTCAAGGAACCTCAAGCAACCACTGGGATATTACTAGAGTTCCACATAAATCTGTTTGGGAAACACTGTGAGATACATCTTGCTGTTTGAAACCCCAAGACATATGGGAATCCAGGAGCTGACGCAAACCCAACAGTCTTCACTTATACCTATTACTATATTACTGTTTGGTGGATTTAATCAACTTTAATATCACATTTTAACTTTTGATGTTTATGGTATAACCTGCAGTAGATGGACAGAGTCTGGTTTTGTAAGCCTTGTTCACCATCTTGTTTTAGTGTATTGTTATACATTAAGGAGTAACTACAGTTTTCACAAGTAAAAGACGCTGAATTATTGTTATTAGAAAAGCATATTCCTGTTTTTGTCTTCACGGTATCATTTAACATACATTACCTTTAACACCTTTTATATCACAATATAAAATTATTTCAAGTAAATCACTTTTTCATTATTCACATTTTATTATTTCCCCTAGTCTCTGCAGTACTCGCACACATTAAAATGTTTAGGCCAGTAATTGTTTTTCCCTCGGACATTCATTTACTGTCTAGGAGTATCTGGTTTGTGCATTATCTTTCCGCGCCAGCTCATTCCTTTCTAAATCAAACTGTAAATAAGTCACAATAATTTCCAGCATGGCGTAGCTTCCCGAAGTCTTTTTTTTGGTGAAGGGAAAATCTTATCTAAAGACGACTTGTTCTTAAAGGAAAATATACAGAAAAGGTATGTGCTGTTTTATTTATCACAATGTGGACAAACGCAGAAGGTTATAATTTTACATTTTTAGTGCAATCTTCATATTGGTGAATACCATTTAATACAGTGATTTTTTTTTAAAGAAATCATTAATTTGAAGAATTAAGGAAATTTAGAAGAATAAACACCTAAAATGTGCCAATATATTCTTGTTATCCTTCAGTGAGATGTAGGGTCAGTATAAATAAGGACAGGAGTCACTGACCTGGGCTGGAAAATTGTGATAAAAGCACCTAATCTTGAGAGGAGGATAGAGTAGATGCTCCTACCATGAGCAAAGGAGGTAGTGGTGCCTGACCAGAGGAGGAACGGTTGGGGTGCCTAATCTGGAACGTTTGGGAAGCCTGATCAGAAAAAGAGAGAAGTAGAGGGGTAGACCTGGAGAACATAGCTGGGGTAGAGACTTGAAGAGAAGTAGATGCACCTGATCAGTAGAGAAGAATAAAGGTATCAGTAGCAGATTTCGATAAACTTTGGTAGATGTAAATTATCTGCATTTGTGCATTGGACTTGTTGAGGAGGTTGGGGGGAAAACAACCTAGACCCAGGGAATACATTACATTACATTAGACACATCTGGTCTGAAGAGATGAAAAAGTATAGAAGGTCCCGTTGTAAAAAAATGAGAACGTACTGGAGTGCCTGACCTGAAGGGAAGATGAGGGGAACAAGCCCCTGACAAGAGGAAAGTAGGGGTAAGAGCAACTGACTTGAAGAAAGAAGAAGGTGTAAGACCACTGAAGAGAAGAGTAGACATGAAAATATCCTGACTGGAGAACTGAGAAAAAAATTTAATAAATCCACCTGACCTGCAGAACAAAGGAGAGTAGAAGGAAGGTAAGATGTCATACAGAGGTAGAAGTTCACACCATTGCACCTAGGTGAGGAATACTTTCTAAAGACCTGTAAAGTAAATTCTAATATTTTCTATTCTATTCTAATATTTCTTGTCCTTAATGTAACGTAAATGTTGCACTACTACTAATGTTGCTCATGCTGGAAGAACCAAGAACAATGTAGTTTGTAGAATACCCCATGCTTGTGCAGGCTTTTTCCAGATTTTTTCCCTCACTCATAAGAGGTTAAATTCTCTTAAATGTGGTCATCTGTTGTCCCGATTGTATGGTTTATTGGGACAAGTGCTGATATCAATGGAGAATGGTAAAACTATATATATCTATATATATATAGATATATATTAGGACAAACACACCCGTACTACACCCACACTTTAGACTAGCACATGAAAAATCCATCACATTTCTTTACCGACCATTCCAGACAGAACTGACATCACCACTGAACATCACCTAGTGATCTTTTATATCCCTCCAATTTACCTAATAAAAGTTCTTGGAAACATGGGTAGGGTAGCTAATTATACCATTTTTCAAACTGGATTCCTTTTTGTCATTTGACAAATCAATTTCACCTGTCCATACTGATTTCAGGACTACAAAGAGATGGACTAAAACCAGCCTTCTAGTTGATTGAGTTGGATTATTTGTCTTAACAAAAAGTTGGGTCAGAGGGGCCTGGGGCCATACTAAATGATCAATAGCTCAGTTCTGTACATCTGGATAAATTCACATTTAGCAAAGGAAAATATTTGGGATTTCTTACCTTAGATCAGTCATTTCTAATCACATTGGTCCAGATGCTTAAAGGAATGGAATATAAAGCCCTAAACTCTGTGAATCTGGAATCGCTACCAATGCAAACGCTGCAAATCAAACTGTGCACATCAGCTTGTTAAGGTAGCCGTACTGCACGTTACTGTGAGAAGATGTTGTGACTGTAGGGGCTTTTTTGCCATCTGTGAAACATAAACCATATTTAAAACTATTGTCTAAATCCCACTATAATGTTTCATGTAACACTCTTCTAGAATAGACAGGAAAATTTTCTATTTTTTTACAACTGTACTAAATGAGTTTGTGTCATTTTGCAGTCCTATTTTAAATGCTTTTAGGGAAGAGTTGATCCTACTGTACAGTCTGTTCTATGGAGTACTTGGAAATGCCTTCCCACGGTGACGTTTATTGGGCACATTTTTATGTTTCTGTGCTGATAATAAAAGGCTGCTCTAAGGACCAAATTATGACAGTGTTTATTTTTCAAAGGGAAAAAAAATGTGTTCTCTTTAATCGCCTTGTTTAATTCTGACCTGGAGTTTCTTTAGCATGTGGTGCTCAAATGCTACATTAACTTTCCAAATTTTACACAGCTCTCTTGAGCTAGGCTGCCCAAAAACCATCAATAACTGCACTGGGCTCTTTGTTACAGATTTCTCTATAGATTTGCACAAAGATACAGCCAATTCATTGTATGCATTTTTTTTTTTGCTGCCTTTGATATACAAACATAAATGCTTCAATCTGGTTCCATTTTTTCATTACAAATGGACAAAAAACAATATTGCTTTTAAATAGGTTGTCAAAAAAAGGATAGTATCCAGATATTTTAACAACTTAATTTTATATTAGTTCAAAAAAATAAAACCTGAATATAGTGTTAGTAAATGTATATAAATTTAACCGTATCTACTAAACCCAAAAACAAAAAAGTATTATACCGCAGCCTGAACATCCTCAGAGGGGTGGCTGTATTATTTTTGCTGTTCCCTTATTTTTACCTGGTTATCTAGCCAGTATTATTTTTAGGACAGACGGCACCATTTATCAGTGGTATTAGTGGCCCAGTTGCAAACCCAGGCCTGTGTTTCATATCCAATGTATGTTTTATCCAAGCTGCAGTTTATAAAAAGAATATTCCATTATAATTAGAACTAGGGATAAGCCTCCGACATTCTCACGAAAATTACCTCAAACTTCCAATGGTTCTGCGAAATTTCAGCGAACCGTTTCGCGAAACCATCAAGGAAATTATAACAGGAGGATTTACAAGGGATTCAAAGAATTCCCTGAGAATCCTCCTGTTTGCGATCCCCGGGGCACTAATTAACCTTTAGTGCCCCGGGGATGGCACACTGTTCTCAATGAATGCAGCTGCGGCCGCACTCATTGAGAAGATCCCTGCCACTAGAGGTTAATTAACCTCTAGTGCCGCGGTTCGCACACTGTTCTCAATTAATGCAGCCGCGAACGCATTCATTGAGAAGATCCCCGGCACTAGAAGGTAAAAGGGGACAAGTCTCCCCATTCAAAACCCCTAGTGCTCCCTGATTGGCTGAGGAAAGCTTTCCTCAGCCAATCACAAAGCACTGGAGGTTTTGAATGGGGAGACTTGTCCCCAATTAACTGTTAGTGCCGGGGATTGCACACTGAGCTGAATGCAGCCGGCACAGCCAGCGATATTTATTTTTCTTTTCTGAAAATGTTTTTTTTTTTTAATTCGAGCTCGATCAGCGAATTTACATCGACCATTCTCGCTTACAATTTCGCTCGCTCATCCAGCCTAGCTCATCCCTAATAACATTAAGGCTACAGATTTGGATATACTTTATAAAAAGTTTAAATCCAATATATATATATATATATATATATATATATATATATATATTTAGTGATTTCCCAGATGCGAGGTTTTATGTTTTCCTATTAATTCTGCAAGTAGCATACTTTTTTTCTTAGGTTGACAACTATGCCATTGCACTGTGTTTTTAAAGCAATGTATTGTCAACCCTGCTCCCTGGATTTGGACTACAAATACTTCCTTCTCCTGCTCTTCATTACATAGCAAGATGCTTCCTGCAGTTTGTAAGAGACAGCTGGAGGCTGATATGATTGTTTCAGTTTATTGTACAAGAAGGTAATATGACATTGGTATTGGATGTCTGGCCAGATCAACAGGAATTGTTCTGTACTTGCAAATATATTTAGCTGGAATAAAACAAAATAACTCATCAACCACATCTAAGGACTGGTAAGCTGTAATAAATTACATTTTTGTTCTTATGTTTATATATCTTTTCACAACAAATGTAGTTTTTGTTGCATGAGAACACAATATACTAACCAGAAATGCATCCCAATTAATGTATCTAGACTATGATATATGGCCATTATTATAATTAATGAATCTATTTGTAATTTTGAAGTTATTGCATCTGAATTGCTGTTAAGCAGTTTCTTCTGGTTCCAAATAAAGAATATTAATCTAGAATAACCCTATGAGCTGAGGTCTTGGCAGTGAAGGTGGTGATTCACACCCCGTCTCCGTTTTCTCTCACCAGACCTGTCGCATGTGCTTGGAACTGACAGACATCTTGGAGTTAGCACTGCCCCTGATCAGCATTTTTTAGCCATGACTAAACACATTGCTGTGGAAACAATTTGCTGATGAGACTGTAGTGCTGGAAATGTTGGAGCCAAGATAGGAAAATAGTAGGAGATACTTTTCTTGGTCCTACTAGATTGGGTTGGTTGCATGTTAAATGACCAATAAAACGAAAACAAAAATGACAGAAAATCAAATAGAAATGAGTCCCTAAAGTTGATGTCTGGCTAGGGTAAAAAATAGTTTAAAATAATATAATAAACAAATTCGCTTTTCAAATTATTCGTATTTATTTTTAGCCAGTTGGGGGATTAGGTAGATATGTACGTAGATTGGAGGATACTAGCAGTGGTTGAATAGTTCTAATCCACATTGATTCTGACTTGGATTTGAGCTATTCTGACCTCAGATCTGAACTGGGAATTTGAATCCTCCAAGCTTAAATTCTGAGTTTTGATATGCTGCTTGGGATCAACCAATTATAGACTGCCGCACTACCGTGTTTCCCCGATTTTAAGACATCCCCATTAAATAAGCCACCCCCGATTTTTGAAAAAATATTTAAAATAAGACACTCACCC
>NC_092865.1:63176805-63205527 GCF_032062135.1 Pyxicephalus adspersus | reverse complement strand
GGACAATCAATGGAACATGAGTGATCATGAGTGACCTTCAACAATAAATGTGTACTGTAGTCTTCTTCATGGAAAAATAAGACACCCCCTGAAAATAAGACCTAGGGCATATTTTGGCATTTGAAAAATATAAGACAGTGCCTTATAATCAGGGAAACAGGGTAGCATGCCTGTCACTTCTAGAGGGAGCTGTGACGGATGTCAGGAAAGACATCAGTGCAGCCCTCTATAAAAGACATGTCAACCAAGGTGCCATTTTGTGTTGGTCAGGGACAGAGCTTGGAGAGAATCTATAGGTACTATTAGGTTAAAAAATAAAGGGGTTTTGTTGAAAATACTTAGGGGAAAAAGTAATTTCATAACAGAGCTTTTGGGAAAGTGTTTGGGAAGAATGTGACTGTTAACCAAGTGAAATCCCTGCACTTATTTCTAGTTATGCACAGGCATTTTTCCAATTGTGCATGTTTTCTCAGCAAAATTAAAGGTAATATAACAGAAAAATAAATTGAGACTCCCCTGTGCTGTCTAATGTTCCTTAATGAAACAATTTATATTGATTTTGTAAAAAGTAATAATAATAATTTCAAACCTTTTTCAAAAATATTTTGGACTTGGAATTTCAAAAACTGCTCACCTCTAGTGGTGGGGTATATGAACAGGCACCATTTTTATTTGACGGTTTCTTCATACTTGTGCTTGTCCATAGCACTCAGAATGAAATCAGAGCCTGCTTGCCCAAAAAATACTTGTGCTGTGTAATTTTGTAATTATATATAATGGTGACATAAATGGTATACATACTATACTGTATATATAATTGTATATAATATATATATATATATATATATATATATATCATCAGCTTTATTTTTTAGTGAGGGAGTCTATCTCTCTGTATAGACTAATCCTTTGTGAAAAAATAATCACTTTCTTCAAATGAAGCAAAGGTAGCATATTGACTATACCAAAACTTAAATCAGCATCTGCACACATTGCCTGTGACCAAGCAGGATCCTAAAATAAACAGCACATTTATTTTAATAGGCACAACAAATTAGCAAAAATGAGCTACAACAAAAACACATGGTGCCACTTCTCCACTTTATTAATCGCCTTTGGTTCCATGTCTTAGTATAAAATTCTCTTAAATTGTAGGATTACGTCTCTGCAGTTCCATTTTGCGGAATCATTCTTTTTTTTTTCCATGAAAGTTAATTATTTTGAATTTGAAACACTGACACCTGTAACAAGACCTAATACTCAGTATATCATTTAAAGAGAGCATTTTTTATGTTTTTGCAGATTATTTAAAACAAATCATTATGTAGCACAATTCTGGTTGTTTGTTTTCTGATGCCTTGGTTTTTAGGATTTCTTAAATATATTTTTGTTCCTTATTTATTATTGTAATTTTAACCTTCTCTTCCTAGCTGTCTCGTATACCATTGTTCTAGGCTGCCCTTATTTAACCATATATCTGCATTAATCAGAGGGATGATTTGTTCCTCTCTCTGTCTACTCAGACGGGGTCCATTGTAGTTTCAGAGAGAGCATCTGCCAGCAAACTGCTTTTGCTTGTCTTTGTAATACACATGCCACATAGTTGCATCAGTGTCAACAGTGTATTATATACCAGACATTTACTTTAAAAATAAAGACTTTGTATAATCAAAGAATTAAAATGAGATAATTAGTAGAAAACCCAGAGTGGGAAAGGTAGAAATAATATGTTACTGTTGTTGTTGTTTTTTTCCCATTTGTGAGGATTTTTAGGTTTACCTTTGTACTCTTTTGCAGTCTCTTACCATGCAGTACATTTTGATTCACTAATAATCTAACTTTAGTTGAAATGTGAGTTAATGAAAAACTTTTTGTATTAGTTTTGATCTGAGTAAGGAACAGCTAAGATAACAGTAAGCAGAACTAACAGAGTGGTGAAGTTCCCTAGCAGGGGCATAAACCGCTAAATCCAAAATTGTGGTCCTGCATCCAGGACACTTGGCTCCTTTGGCCACATATGCCATGGCTCATAGTGGCAGGGCTGCATACAGTTACCCACTCATCATTTTGTTAATAGTCAGTTACATATTTCAAGGTGTATAAAATTTTAACACTCTGCTTGCCAGTGCAATCCAACTGGGTCCTCATTGCTGCCCGCCATGTACATTTTGTGCATTTTTGTTGATGGAAGGCTTTACTTTGATCTTTCTCTAAAACCAAACTGGTAGCAGAATAGGACAATGGATTGTTCATTCTTCTCCTCGTTAACTGGCATAAAGCAGGTAAGTCTGCCCTGTATGTCTATAATTCCTTTGGGGCTGTATGTAAAAACTGATTGTAGGGTGTTCTGTAAATCTGCTACATACTTCTGAAGATTCTTTGTAAAAGGGCTGCCATGAGAACCGACAGAGCTTTTCAGTTTAAAGCAAGACCTCCAGCATATGATACTCTCCCCTTTTAACACATTCTTTGAATCAATTCATGTCTTTCCCAATTTCTCTTCCTCCCTCTTTGCTCCTCCAAAGCATACATATTAAAATTATTAATGTAGCATATCTTGGATTGTAAAAAGATTTATTAAACTGGCCAGTCCTTATATAAGGTTTACCTTACATTGCCTTTCTCAACGGTCCTTTATCTGCTGTATTACAGCAGGGAGATTTATCAATGTTATCACAAAGCAGAGGACAACATGAGCAGGGAGACAGATATGAGATTTACTTTAGGGATTCCTCCCTCTGCTGTTCACAATGTAGCACTGCTGTGATCGAAACATTACCCCGACTAATTTTAAGGCTTGCAAGCTTTTTTTTTGGAAAAGTGGAGGAATGTAATATTGCTATCTGTGTTCTACCCACAGGTGTTAGACATAATATACACATATATATTTAAGCTAACAGGTAATAAGTGATAAGTGTGCATGTGGTACGTTAGGTATTTGTTAGGGAGCGATTGTTCCCCCTATACAGATCTAAATATCAAATTCCTGGTTAACATAACACCTGGATGACTCAAAGAATAAACAAGCCCCTCCTCAGATGGCCTTTTTCAGGTATTTGAAGAAGTGCAAGTGTAATATATATATATATATTGTAGCAAGATGAAATATGTGATGCCGAATTTGCAAGGTAATAAAGGGCCGGATTAGGGCTATTATTCATTTTTTTTTTTACTTGGGATCCAGGCCTGGAGTAGAATGGGTGGGCCAGGCACTCTATCCCACTTCCAGTCTAGGAATTAAGAATGGATCTGAAGAACTTGGCCATTGATTATAAAAAAATGGACCAGGTCTTCGAGACAGGGGAATTTGCAACCTAAAGGCCAGGTGGGCTAGCTGCAAAGGCTGTGTGAAGCCTGTATGATCGGAGAGCCTAGCAGGTCTCCCAAAGTTGAGGTCTGTGGGACCAAAAGATGGAAAGCCAGGAGGCTACATTTTGTGTTTTTTGCCATGCTGTAAACCAGTGGTCGCCAACCGGTGGTGCGCGGATCTTTGGTGGTCCATGACTCTGTCCCCCATATGGACACAACCCGCCCACTCTCCCAATCGCAGGCTCAAACCTGCTTGCTAAACTTCCTGGGAGGACAGTAGTGTAGGCCTGTGGACATAACTTTTTAGCCCTGCGCTACTGTTCCCCCAAGATGTTTAACAAGCAGGTCTGGGCCTGAGATGGAACAGTGGGTGGGTTCTGGCATAATGATGTCACTCTGGGGGAAGTTTCTTCCCCTTTGAGTGACACATGGATCCCTTCACATGCGTGGTCCGTGGGGTCCGAAAGGTTGGCAATCGCTGCTGTAAATGCCGCTGATCCCCTGCGAGGGAAAATCCTGGATCCAGGTGGAAAAACAATACCATCTAATTTTTATGATTAGTAACCTTTTTACTCAGTACAGTCCCAGGATTCAGCCTGGCTGTGCCAAAAGTTTCCTGCAATAAAAAAGGTATATTTGATGTTTAAAAAATGTTTTTACCCTACTGGAAATTACTAGAATTTGAGTGCCTTGTGCCAGCAGTATATAATTAGTTTATTGTTCCATGAATATGTCTTTATTTTTAACATAATTTTCACCTCCAGTATTGTAATCTGTATTGTAATTGTGCATGATATATGGCTGTATCATCACTGAGGTTCATGTGACCATAAGTATCAGCAACATTTCTAGACATGTGAAGAGCAGTGGTGCAAATTCTGATGCTGCGTAAACAGAAAATATAGTATTTGTATAAGATATAGTCTACCATTCTGCTTTTGCTAATAATAAAGAATCAGGGGCCAACAGTACTGTCAGCAGTTTCAGAATCATCTGTGAGAGACGTAGTGCTCTTAAAATTCTCAGAGGAACAGATGTGAATGACCGGAATAGACAAAGTTGGGTGCCAAACACTTTTCAAACATATGGTGATGCCAATTACAGATGTATAGCAATGTCAATTTGGCAACTTCAGCAAAGCTAAAACATTTTGTAATGTAAATGTGCCATGAGACTAAATTATGTCTGACACAAAAAAGTTTCAAGAGCTTTGCAATTCAGCCAGGAAACACAAAGGGCTATACTGTATTATATAACTCGTAGCCAAGTGATACCATTTCTGCCTACAAAAAGACACGGGTGTTGAGTTTTAAGAAACATGGGAGTTGGGCATTGCCATTCTGAGCCCTTCTTAATGTTGGAAACGTCTCATATTACATAGACAGCATCCTGTTGGAGGATAGAAACCTTAAAAAATGTGCTCTATATAAATCATTATGCTTTTTTCTACATTATCAAAAAGTTTAAATACACTTAAACCAATTGCCTACCCTCTCCAGCAATATTTAAAATACATTCACATTAAACTTCATTTTTCATAGTATGGCCAGCTCAGGGACAGCTTAGACATTGTCTTCTATGAAATCTAGGCCTAGGCTAAAAATAGATCATATACTACTCTCCAAGTTTGGCGTAAGCTCTTCCTATACCTGGTACTAACCCTCAACCATCAAAGTCTTGACTACTGTATAAAGGGCTCATAAGGGTCAACCTTAGCACCGAGAAGATGCATGACCTTAACTTGAGATGAATTCAGATCCTTTGTACAAACTGGGCTTGTAAGCCAAAGTCCTTCTCAAGCACCTTTTTTTAAGGCATCACTGGTATGTGTATTATATAGAACTAGAGGGGAATGGCCTTATTCTAAACAAGGTCAGAGAAACCGATATACAAATTATATTCAAGTGTAAAATATTTTGCTGACCTCTTTTGGAAGTAATTCTGATAAAAGTAATTCTTAAAATGTATCTATACTCAAAAAACAAAAATTTTTTAGATTGTATTCTACCTGCCCATTTCACCTACCGACCCTGCTGTCAGCACACATCTTGTCCTAGATCAGAGTTTCTCAACCAGGATTCCATGAAATCCCAAGGTTCTTAAAGAGCAGCGGGCGCCAACCGGTAGTAATACTGGTGGTCCGTGGTTCTGGCCAGTGCACCCCCATGTCCCCCGTATAGATCGCAGGCCCAGGGCGGTGGGCAGGTTCTGTCTCTGGACATAACCCACCCAGTGGGAGTGTTCTGGCATAATTACGTCACTCTGGGGGGAAGTTTCCTGACCTTTGAGTGACATCCGGCTCCCAAAGCATGCGTGGTCCAGAGCCAATAAATTTAGTGGTCCGTGGGTCTGAAAAGGTTAGGTGGACCGTGGGTCTGAAAACTAGCTAGGTTTTTATATATCTTTACAAAGTTCATTGTCCCCACATGGATATTCCCTGTCTTATTGGTTCATTGTCCCCTCATGGATATTCCCTGTCTTAAATTCCCAAGCAGAGGCTGCCTTTGTAATGGCCACAACAGGTGGGCATGCCTTTGAGATCAAGCACAGAGATGTCAACACTGGAGTTCCCGAGAGACATAAAGAATTATTCTGTAGTAAAACTCTCTAGAGTCAACCTAAAACTGTTTTATTTTTTGCTGACTGACCTTTAATCCTTGTCCAGCAAAAGACTTTAAATGATAAAAGAGAGAGACCGAACAGCCGTGAAATATGACAGCACTTTAAGTAGGGAAAGTGCAGGGAAATCACATTTTTGGAGGAGTTTAGGTGAAATTACAACATTTCCTTTTGATAAATAGACCCCAATGTGTATTAAATCAGTGGGAAATGTCTAGAAAAAAATGATATGCTTCATTTAACAATTTATTGCCTATCAGATCTAGCTGTAAAAGTTTTAGTAGGATTTTATATGAACAGGTGCCAACTTGTAGACCCTGGGTGACCCTGCTAAATACCATACTTCCATTCTGTATTTTCGCACTACAAAGCTTGTTGTGCAATGTTTAGCAGAATGCACTTTGAGCTCATACAGATGGAGCAGGTAATATTGCATGAAAGATTTTGATGTGTCACAGAATTATAAGCATAGTCTATAGGGCTTATATACAAACATTTTGGAATATCTAGATGGGAAGGATGGGAGCTTCAATGCCTTGACTGGTCAGCATGGTGCCACTCTACAGAGCTCACAGGAATCTCCGCCAATAAGTTGTAACTCATAAGGCCTGATTTATAAAAGCTCTCCAAGGCTGGAGAGGATACACTTTCCTCAGTGAAGCTGGGTGATCCAGCAAACCAGAAATGGATCTAGTCAGGGATTGAAAACATTTGCTAACAAATAGCAAATGACTTTTAGAAAATCCATTCCAGGTTTGTTGGATTACCCAACTTCACTGATGAAAGTGTATTCTCTCCAGCCTTGGAGAGATTTAATAAATCAAGAACATAGTAGTAGTGTACCTGTGTTCCATTAGAGGGAAGAGAGAGCAAATCTAAATTTCTCCATCCAACCCAATCAATGTTTAACCTAATAGAGGACAATTGTTGCAATTGCTTTCACAATGATACATTATGGGATTTTCATCAAATTGTGATCGTTTTACTGTATCAGGCTTTTTCGGGGACGGGGAGTGAGCTGCATTCCTAAGAATATTCTGTACTCCTCTAAGCATTTTGCTTTTAAAAGACAACTTTACTTTTAGCTAAGTCTTCCTTTGTAGTCTCCCCCACTATTCCCTTTGTGGTTTCTAATAAGTGCATACCTGAAGCCCTACTCTTTTCTTTCAAACAGTCCCGTTCAAATCTTGCAGCTACCATCCATGCACACTGCAGAACATATTCATTCCAACCAATATTTGTACTCCACATGAAATGCAGAGCCATCCAGAGAAATGAACTGAGATTAGATAAAACGTTAAATGCAAACCCTAAAATGATTTATAGCTAATATCTAAAGAGGTAATAAGACAGTCATCCTCTGTGATTGAGTTATGTTTTAAAAACAACGTAGTCTTTAAATCATAGTTACACAACTGATTCACATAAATGTCTCTTGCATGGATAAACCGGAATTCCCTCTTTTAGGTTCATTTAGGTTCAATAGGATGAAGATAAGGTTTTGCAATGCCTAGTCCCTGTCTATATACATATACAGCAACTCACTGAAATTCCTCTGTAGAAATCAACTGTGTGTTTTTGACCATTTGGTCTCTGTGTGCATTTTTCAATATAATGACACCTGCTGGTGAGGATTGGTATTGTACCCTGACCATATCATACACCGCCAGTTTTCTATAAAGAAGTGTTGGTGGGGTGTTTGAACATAGCAATTATTAATTTATCAGTCAACAACCATCAGGGGGGTAGCTCTGAAATGTGTAAGCTTAATCTTCCTTTTAACACATTAATTGCCTGCACATGAATACAGAGTAGGCCTGCTTTATTGATGATCTCAAAGACTGGAGAGGATAGACTGTCATAGAATAACCTGTGTGATCCAGCAAACCATAAATGCATCTGGTCCAGGACTGAAAACATTTGCTAAAAATAGTAAAACAAAATCCATTCAAAGATTGTTGAATCAACTAGGTTCTCCCATGATAGATTGTCTAGTCTTGGAGAGTTTCAATAAATAAGTCCCGGAGTAGAATAAAGATTGGTAAGTTAGTCCTGGAAAAGGAGCAGCTTTAAGGAGACCACAGGTAGTATTGATTACTGCCCCTTTCTATCTGCCTTTGGGCACAGCTTCCTGAGTTCAGGAAACATGGGCACATTGTAAATCATTTCCTGATGGATGTTTAGCCCATCTTTAAATATTGGCACTCTGGTCTCCAGCAAATATTGGTATTTTGTAATTCAAGGCTTGGTGTAGGATGTCGCACATTAAAGAAAAGGTTTTATCCAGATGGAGGGCTACGGCAAAAAGAAACATGGCACAGATATACCAGATGTACCATTCTTCAGAAACTCTATAACAATTTACTAATGTTGTACTGCACATTATATATTACACTGGACAAAGGCTGAATTTTAAACCTTCTGGTTTAATCAATTCTTAGAAAAACAAGAAATTCTTACAATATAATTATACACTTACTAATATATTTCCATCACAATAACTACCAATACCTTTTAATACATTTTGCTTTATCGGTCTTGTGAATAACCTTTGCAATTATTAATATTAGAGATTTTTTGTTTTTTAATAGAACTGCTTTTGGAAAGTAATTTCATTTCACGGTGTCTTTATTAAACTATGAAGCATACCAGATGGCAGACTGAATTAAGATTCTCTGCATCAATTTTAAAAGCCAGTGAAATATTCCTGTTTTGGCATTAAGCTGTGTGCAAATATTGACCTCCTCATGAGTTGGGATCAGAACGTTACTCACCGTAATAATGTGCAATTTGATTGGCCATGGTGAAATAATCCTGAAACATCACTTGTAATTATGCTTTAACTATGTGATAACTGGTCCCCGGGGAGCAGGATAGAGCACACCTGCTCTTGTTCTATAGAAAACAAGCTTCCATGAAACTGTAATGAGTTTTGGCCAATGGTGATTGAAGCTAAATTTCTACTACAAAATCTCTGGTAATCCAAAGTTAAGAAGACAGAGTAAGGAGTGATTTACAGCCAGCGTTTGTTCATGTAACTGGAGACCAGGTTATGTTGTTGTATTCTCCGTCATGCAGGTGAAAGTTAGCCAGCATTGGCAAATGTCATGTAAAACAATTACATATTCTTTTGTTGATTTTTTAATGGGCACCAGATGGTCTAAGGAGCAACCCTGCACATTTCTGTCTATCCAGTTCTGTAACACGGCACAGTCCTGTCTAGCCTTCTCTAACATATTACATTACGTAGTTATGGCAAATCAATTACAACATTTATAAAGGGTCTAGACTGATGTTTTTCAACCAGGGTACCATGAAAGCCTAGGGTTCCATCAGAGGTTGCTGGGGGTTCCTTGAGCAATCAGCCAATGATCTCTTTGGCTATATATAAGGGTGACATTCTTTCCACTGGCTGCAATGCAGGAGGTATTCTTTCCTCTGACTCTTATGCTAATATACTGTGAGCTGTGGGTATAGTAAATAGAGAGGGGGTTCCCTGAAGACCTGAAATGTAAGGGTTCCCCCATGTTAATCATGTTAAACATCCAAGTTGATTGAACCAATATAAAGAAATGCAATGGTAAAACAAGGCACTTGGTTTTGGTTTTCCTTTTACAGGTAGTCCCCGGGTTTAGGACATCCAACAAATGGATGACTCCTAGATAGGAACGGGGCTTCCCTGCTCCCTTGTATGCAGGACGGAGGCTTGGAGGGGGCAGTTTTCATGAGTTGCAGAGGAAATCTTTTGCTAAACACAGCTGAGGTTGTGGGTGATCTTGTTTGCAACCTGCAAGCTTTTCTGCCGCCTCTTGTAACTCTTTAATGTCCAAGACAAACACTGCAGTTGTTTCTTTTTGCATATCAAAAAACAGTTTGCTGCAAAAGTTAAATTTTTTTTTGCTTTGTTTGTGATTAGCTCACAGTGAGGATTTTATACAGTAACGGACATAATGCTGCCTAATAATATGTTGAGACAAACATCTGTCTTAATTGGATTTATTAATAGTATTTTTTGTATTATTAATTTTGTTATTATTATTAAGCAGAATTTATATAGGGCCAACATATTACACAGCGCTGTACATTAAATAGGGATTGCAAATTACAGACAGATGCAGACAGTGACACAGGAGGAGGAGAGAACCCTGCCCAGAAGAACTTACAATCTAGTAGGTGGGGGAAGTAACACACAATAGGATGGGATATATGTAGTGGTGGGAAGTAGTGGTGGTTTCAAAAGACAGAAGAAGATGGATCAGCAAGTTTGAAAAAAATGGGATTTGAGTGCTCTTTTAAATGAGCAGAAAGTAGGAGCAAGCTGAATCAGGTAAGTGGGGATGGGAAAAATCTCGGGGTTAACCATCCTAGCCGTTTTTTTTTGCCCGCACGAAGGTCGGGCTTAACGGCAAGGAGGTTAATGTCCAAGACAAACACTGCAGTTGTTTCTTTTTGCATATCAAAAAACAGTTTGCTGCAAAAGTTAAATTTTTTTTTGCTTTGTTTCTGATTAGCTCACAGTGAGGATTTTATACAGTAACTGACATAATGCTGCCTAATAAATATGTTGAGACAAACATCTGTCTTAATTGGATTTATTAATAGTATTTTTTGTATTATTAATTTATTATTATTATTATTATTACTAAGCAGGATTTATATAGGGCCAACATATTACACAGCTCTGTACATTAAATAGGGGCTGCAAATGACAGACTAATACAGACAGTGATACAGGAGGAGAGAACCCTGCCCCGAAGAGCTTACAATCTAGGAGGTGGGGGAAGTATCACACAATAGGAGGGGAAATATGTAGTGGTGGGAAGTAGTAACGGTTTCAAAAGACAGAAGAAGATGGATCAGCAAAGCCAATGATCTCTTTGGCTATATATAAGGGTGACATTCTTTCCACTGGCTGCAATGCAGGAGGTATTCTTTCCTCTGACTCTTATGCTAATATACTGTGAGCTGTGGATATAGTAAATAGAGAGGGGGTTCCCTGAAGACCTGAAATGTAAGGGTTCCCCCATGTTAATCATGTTAAACATCCAAGTTGATTGAACCAATATAAAGAAATGCAATGGTAAAACAAGGCACTTGGTTTTGGTTTTCCTTTTACAGGTAGTCCCCGGGTTTAGGACATCCAACAAATGGATGACTCCTAGATAGGAACGGGGCTTCCCTGCTCCCTTGTATGCAGGACGGAGGCTTGGAGGGGGCAGTTTTCATGAGTTGCAGAGGAAATCTTTTGCTAAACACAGCTGAGGTTGTGGGTGATCTTGTTTGCAACCTGCAAGCTTTTCTGCCGCCTCTTGTAACTCTTTAATGTCCAAGACAAACACTGCAGTTGTTTCTTTTTGCATATCAAAAAACAGTTTGCTGCAAAAGTTAAATTTTTTTTTGCTTTGTTTGTGATTAGCTCACAGTGAGGATTTTATACAGTAACGGACATAATGCTGCCTAATAATATGTTGAGACAAACATCTGTCTTAATTGGATTTATTAATAGTATTTTTTGTATTATTAATTTTGTTATTATTATTAAGCAGAATTTATATAGGGCCAACATATTACACAGCGCTGTACATTAAATAGGGATTGCAAATTACAGACAGATGCAGACAGTGACACAGGAGGAGGAGAGAACCCTGCCCAGAAGAACTTACAATCTAGTAGGTGGGGGAAGTAACACACAATAGGATGGGATATATGTAGTGGTGGGAAGTAGTGGTGGTTTCAAAAGACAGAAGAAGATGGATCAGCAAGTTTGAAAAAAATGGGATTTGAGTGCTCTTTTAAATGAGCAGAAAGTAGGAGCAAGCTGAATAGGATGAGGAAGACCATTCCAGAGAATCTGGGCAGCTCTAGAAAAGTCTTGTAGCCATGCGTGTGATGGGGTTATGAGTGAGGAAGTCAGTTGTCGATCATCAGAGAAGCGGAGAGAGCAGCTGGGGGAGTATTTTTTTTACCAGGTCTGAAAGGTAAGTGGGTTAAGACTTGTGGGTGGATTTGAAGGCAAAGCACAGGAGCATGAATTTGCTTCTAAGTTGAAATGGAAGCCAGTGTAGAGAGCTGCAAAGAGAAGCAGCAGAAGAGGAGCGGTGGGAAGGATGGATGAGTCTGGCTGCAGCGTTCATAATAGATTGTAGAGGAGAGAGTCGGGTTAGTGGAATACCAGAGAGGAGGATGTTACAGTAGTCCAGGCGAGAGATGATGAGAGCGTGAACAGGGAGTTAAATTTATTAAAATATTGTACCTGTTCCAAATTACATACAAATTCAACTTAAGAACACACCTACAGCCCCTATCTCAAGTGTACCCCGGGGACTTGAGTCCTTGAAGGCTTGAGTCCTTCAAATACATAGTTTGTACTGTATTGTATCCCCCTGCTTGGGGAAGAATCACCATCAACACCTCCCTTTGACTACTTGGCTCACCTGTCCCATTCCTTCATCTGGACCCCCATTTTTTTAATATATACACATCTGCAATATAGATCTCTATTAACAGCTTGACAAAACCAGCTTTAGTTGAAAGAAAATATTTAGTATACACATGAATTAACACGAATCCTATAATGTGCATTTTGCCTCGGCACTGCTGTATTTTGGAGCACATATGTCCTTATGATTATTTTTGCTTTAACGTGCAGTCGCCTGGAGACATCACATGATGCACCCAGCAGCTGCACTCCGCACTGCAGCACAGTGCAGTCCTTCTGTCAGCACATGGGTTAATGTTGTGTGAAAGCCTAGACTTGCAGCACATAAACATCACTTGCGACATATGTTTCAAGTCTCTGAATAGAATGGTTGTAATGGCTACATGTGCATACTGCAAAGTGCACCGCCAGACACTGAACGCCAAATCCGCTCCTCTGCACCACAATTTAAAATTGAAAGAGACGAAAAAAATCTAAAATCGGAACTTAGGATGTAGCTGAAATTGCTGTTTGTTTTGTATATTTTATGATACATAAAATTCTTTTCAGTCCAGATGAGGAGTCTACGCATGGCTGAACAATTTATTTTGCTGCTAAGGAAAGCTTTTGTAGTAGCTACAATCTGGGAAATATATAATTTGAGATAAGAACAGCGAAAGAACATGATAGGATTCTCCTTGGCACATTTTATTTATATGGCCTTACTCAGGACTCTATTATCCGACTTCCTACAGGATATTAACTCTTCTTTAGGTTTGGAACATTTATGGTATAAAAATAATAAAGAACCACCGATTGGAGGCATCTTTTATTGGTAGAACTGTTAGAAGTGTCCAACCCCAGGAATTTTTCATTTAAATAACTGTAGTCATAAATTATATTTTTTGGAAAGAACCAAAGGTTCCTCTGGTCTATCCAAAATGGTAAAAAAAAAGATTCACTCAATCTCTACCCAAAAATTTCCCACGTTTAAATAAAGAAATTTATAAATCATGAGTTAAAGTTCATTTATACAATTTCTTATTGAATCTAAAGGGGAAATATGTAAAATGTGGGTAAATAATTGGTAAATCAGGTCTTACAGCTGACTTTCTCAATGTCAGGGAGATGTACTTCTATAGTTTTCCATGTGACTATGGTCTCAGATACACAAATGTCCTAAATTAATTAAAAATATAGTTATTCTGTAAATCACAGCTATAATGTAGTCCAGAAACATTGTTTCATTTTAACCATGTTTATACAGATTTAACATTTAATTTTCCTGGCAAAAATGTATTAATTGGTTTACAGAAAACAACATATAAATACACATATTTTAATGAAAATTTTGCAAACTTTACAAAAAAATATATACTTAGTTTTGCCTATCAATAGTACTCATTTCTTTAGAAACAAAAACGTGTATGTTTTAAAGCAGCTAGTGTAAGTACTTACCTTCATCTTTACTGCATATCTGCCTTTGGTAATCCAATTCTGCCAGCAGAAATGAACAAAAAGAATGGAGAGTTGACCACATCAGTGTGCTGCTGTTACTTTACTGTCCAAGCAGTGGCTGAGGTATTTTCCCAATCATGAAATGCTGCTCATTCTGTGGTATCTGGATCAGAAGAATTGCTGTATATTCTTCAATATAAAACAATCTGAATATAAAGCAAGGTGTTTATTTTTACCTGTAAATACAAGTAACCTGCTTTGACACAAATATTGCCTTGGGCACAAAATGTGGCTGTCACTGCTAACAATAAAAGCAGTTATCAGAAATGCCAACAAAATAATGTGAATAAATACATCTATGGTGTTATTTTAAATCATTTACTTTACCAGGAAAAAATAAATCACATGAGCTCAGTCTGCATAAATGTCCCCCCTTTATACAGGTTTAAGTATTTTGTGCTTTTGAATTGATTGGGATTGGTCACTCTTAAATGATTGTTTGAACAATATAACGGCCCACCTGTAGAGGGCACTGTCTGTAGTTTGTTACATACTATACATAAGGCCATCTAGTGGTGTGACCCAAAAATAAACCAATAATCTTTTTCTAAAAGCATTTTGAGGGCAAAGTCTTAGTTTATACTTGAGTATATATGTGCATGTTTATCAACTTTGAGTTAGGTGGTTCCCTGGAGTAAATCTTTATCAAACCATTGTGGTCCTAATGACTACAAGTATCTAAAGAAGTGTCTGCATTGCTCTTAGGAAATAAACACCTTTGTCTTTTAATGTTTCTAGAAGAAAACACTAAAACAAAGATGATTTATTATTAGAAACAGCATAAGTCTTTGTTCTAACACTTTCATTCACAAAATGAACAAATTGTTAAAAAAGATACATAATAATTACACAGTAAAAATGTCGAAGCTCAAATGATCACTTTAAATTATATGCTAGAATGCCTTCAACCCATGTTTTTGGATATTGCTGTCAACTTAATAAAAGAGCAACACTTTTAAAGTTCATGCAGGCAAGTTAAACATTTTTCCAGGAACCTCCTACAAACACCAAAATAATAACATGTCGGACTGCTGACGTTATGACCTAAGAATCATTTGTGTATATGTGTGTGCTTTGATATATTTATATATTTATATATATATATATATATATATATATATATATATATATACCGGTATATTTACTGTATACTGTATATATCGAAACTGGAGGACTGGCTAAATAAAAACATTGAGGCTGCAGGACTGGAAAAAAAATCTTTAAATTTAGAATGTGGGAAGGTAGCCAGCAGAAGTCTTAGATTCTTGTAATAGGTATGTGTTGATGGAGTGGTTGAAAAGGCTTCTGGGAATTATTGACGGCCATGTTCAGAACCAAACATACCCATCGGTGACACCACCTTGCTAAATAAAGTGAAGCCAAAGGACAAAATTGTAGTCTGCAGGATGTTTTGTGCTCCACATTATAGATTTACAACTTTTTGTTCCTCGGGTCTATACTTGTACAGTGGCTGGCCAAGCCTTTTGACATAAGCACGTGAGCAGAGAATGTGGAAAGCCCAAAGGTCACATTATGGACAATTAATCAACGGATTGTATTTCGTTGCACTAAATAGGAATTGAAAGCATTTTCTAAGCAGAATGTGGATCCCTAATGAATTATAGGAAACTGGTAAATATATCACGTTAACAGTATTAAGTTGTTGACTGCAATAGAAACCAGATCTTGTGATGTCTGCAGCAGAACTCCTTGCACGATATAAATAAATGCCCGGTGGCTGGGTTGCTTATCTTACAGTGGGCGCCGTATTGCTTTGGAATCTTTTACAAACTACCAGTCACTGGAACTTTTTTACTTTTTACTTTAGATCATGACTCTAAATTAAGAAAGCATATCAATTTTTATATACATTTTTTAGATTGGCATAAAGATTTTATAAGAATTTGGAGGATTTCTTTTCTCGCATTTCTTTTCTGTTTTAATGTGATGTAATTACAGCCCCATTTTACATGATTTAAGTGTCAGTTTTTGTTTTTTCAGGATTTTTCAGGTGCCTATTGATAATATTTAAAATAATAAAATCAT
Source organism: Pyxicephalus adspersus (assembly GCF_032062135.1). Lineage (NCBI taxonomy): Eukaryota > Metazoa > Chordata > Amphibia > Anura > Pyxicephalidae > Pyxicephalus > Pyxicephalus adspersus. The sequence goes on along the minus strand of NC_092865.1, from coordinate 63,189,617 downwards.
AAAATAACAATTTATTGTGTAATTCTTTAAAAACAAACAAACAAAAACAGCTTAGGTCATTACATATCCATCATTACATACATTTCATATTACTAAATATTTATGTTACTATTATATTGCATTATATCGTCCTTGACGCGTTTCACCCGAAGGCTTCCTCAGAAGGACATAACGTATTACTCACAACAGTGTTATCTATTACAAAGCCCAAAGATAAAACATCTTGTTATTTCATTGCCATATTAGATTTTTTTCAAATGAAACCATGAAGACAGAAAATACACTTACTTGTTCTGACTTTGAAATTGTACAGCTTTATGTTTCCTCAAAGAACACTCAAGTGTATTATTCTCAAACAGAAAAAACGTATTTATGAATTGCACTTAGAAGAGTCCTTGCCTAACAGCTATGCGTGCTGTGACAACTCAATAAAATCAACTTTATGTCACCTATAGATGTCTTTCACCAAGGTGTAAAGCGTGACAAATAGCAAAAAACAAGATTTTAACCTGTGATTTGTAACTTCCACTGGTTTCAGAGTGACAGCACCTATGGATAGTATTTGTTACATACTTTAGATCACTGCATGTAGGAATTAGATATTAAATAACTACATATATACAAGATAACCCAAACAGTTCCTTCCTTTAATCACAACAATGATTTTATTATTTAAAATATTATTAATAGACACTTGCAAAATCCTGGAATAACAAAAATTGGGTTTAAATATATGTGTAAATGATGTGGTGCTATTTTAAAATATTCCCCCACCAATCTAATGATGATTCAGGTGTCAGTTATTTTTATTCACGTTTCTGAACCAGCTTGCTACCTAAATCCTTAGGACTTCTTAGGTGCCCTTGGCTTAAGATACCCGGTATTTTTTACATGGAAAGCATTGCTCTCATTTACTACTGAGGAAAAGAACTGACAATCTGAAAGAGGAGTATGACCAGTAGCAAGGAGATCATTTTCCACAATCTAGCACCAAAGGGGGGCATTTCTCCAGTAACCACCCACAAAGGAGGCCCATCTCCACTGGCCAGCATCAAGAAGGAGAAGTAACACAGTTTGGCTGGCTAAGGGTAACATTGTCCATAGGAGAGAGATGAGAATAAAATTCAATCTAGATGCTATAGTAGCAATGAGCACTGATTTCATTCTCATCACTTTATATTGGGCAGTGGGTTGGGCTGTGTGGCTGCATCTACCATGTTAGTTTGTTTCACCTGAAAGAAAAGCCCCAATGGATAATCAAGGAGGAGCTGACTCCTATTTGCCCAGCCTGTGATTACATATCGTGTATCTGTGGGAGGAAGAGAAGAAGCGAAGGGAGGGAAAGCCAGGCTTTTGAAGGACAACCAGAGTTAAATTTAAAAACACAAAATTTTATTGTTCCAACAACCTAATTTAAAAGATTAAGAGCTGTGTCTCTATGAATCCTAGGCTAACATATAACCACTAGTTTCGAAAAAAATATCAATAAGGTTTAGCATCATACTAGGTTAGCGATGGCGGTAAGGTGTCCCATCAGTCCCATCCATTAAATGTGCACGAACCTTAGCTGCACTACCAAGAGCAGATGTTCAGAATGGCCAGGAGCCTGCAAAAGGAGAGAGATAGGCTTATGGCCAACATGACTGGGTGGAAAGGCTGAGATGGGCAAGCTGGGGTTAAAATGGCAGAGGTAGGAGAGGTCAGAGTAAGGGCAAGGCAGAGATAAGAAGGTAATGGAAACAAAAGGTGGAGAATAAGGTATATAGGAAAGAAGGGTGTAAGGGTGAAGTCAGAGGTCTAGATAGCAAGGTTCCCACCCTCTCTCCATGTTGTTATGGCCTGGGTGGTTTGAGGTCCCTGAGGGCAGTGTGTGGAGAAGGTGATGAAGTGATATGGGGAGCCATCTATGGTCTCCCAAGGAGTGTAATTGGTCAGCAAAATAGGTGGTAACCTGTTTGATTGTATGTGTAATTGATATAGTTGTTGAGGCAGTGGGTTTGCACCTGAGAACCTGGTTTATCTATGGAAGCGAGGTCCCTGCTTTAGATGAACGTAAAGTTATTATTTTCGTGGACCTCTAACCAGACTGATTTATGATGGGTGTTGTTGTATGATTAATTTGACACTAATATGTAAAAATGGTAAATAATATGTAATAAATAGCCGAGAGTCCATTTGTACCATATTGTCTTTATTGAGTGAAGGTTGAAGGGGTTGGGGGTTTGGTATTCTGGTGAATGGCTCTAATCTAATGCAGTCATGAGCTAGCTGTTCTTCAAAAGTGTCCGCTGCAGCCTAGCTCTTTGGATTTAATCTGAGAACCAAATGGTTGTCACTTACATCTACACAATTTCAGCAACTGTCCCTGTGTCCTTACTGGGTCTCAGCCATGTCTATAATAAACTGATCTTTTGATGACCCCGTTTTCTGCATTGATCCCCTCATTTCCAGGGTCCCCCATTTAGCTATTCCTCTATTCGTTTCTTTCTTCTTTTTATGTGCCATGTATCTATGATTTACAGATAATCTTGACTACAGCCACCTCCCACCTCCAACCCCCAGAAAAAAAAATTCTCTGGATACCCATGAGTCTCGATAAAAATATTTAAAAAATCTATACTGCTCACTAAGTAGACTGCTCCCTGTATACATTACAAGCTTATTTTATCTATCATGCCATGGTGTGCATTTTACTCTGTATCAGCATAAATAATAGTCTTAGTGATAATATTAAACTTTTATTTTTACTCCGTCATCTCAAGATTTGTTTATTTAAAGTGTGCACCCACCTTAGCAGCTGCAATGCCGGGAGCAGACATTTTGAGCCAGCTGTGTTTCAAAAGTCATGTGAAAGCTTTGTGACTGTCCCATGCCAAAGGGGCAGCTGGCCTGCTCTGAGTTGTTATTAATTTGTCTTAACTATGAGCTTTCTCACTTGGCAGGCGTGTATAGTGGATCAGGACAAACACATCAAGGGGTAGATAATTTGTTTGGTCCCAAGGGGGCCTTGGGTTTTTAATAATGCGGTAATAGAAATTCTATTCAGATGCAATTTGAACAGTCTAATTACAGCTGGTAATTTAACTCACAAGCAGTAGAAAAAGGCAGAGGTTAATTTAGGGCCTCCGGAGTCTTTTCACTTTCACTTACAGATAGAAATCAAGTAACAGTTTGTAACTAATTACAGCAGCATATTAAATATTTAGGCCCTCTTAATTTCTCTGTAGGAGCAGGTAGGCTGCTAGACTGTGGTGTCTGAAAAGTCAGATTTAATTTTTAATAACAGATCAACTGTAAAAGCAATGTGATATTGTGCAAAGAAGATTAGCGCGGCTAGGTGACTGAAGTCACGTCTGAATAATTTCTCCTTCTTAACACCTGCTGGATGGATTAACAGCTGTATGGTAACTGCAGGATCATAGATTCAACTTAGAACAGAAATGAAAGAAACCAAGGTTGACACAAGAGATAAGAAACACATTAATTGAAATCATTACTTTATAAAACATTTGAAAAGTGGGATTTTTTAAAGGGTCAGTCCATACAGAACAGATATTTTAGCTACAAGTGGAGATCAGTGAAATTAGTTGGTCCCAGGCTAGACTCAATAACATTTTAGCCATAATTTCTCACTCTTTTCTTATTCCCCACCTTCACATATCCCTGAAACTCATATGACACATATAATAAATAAAGACTTCAACAAGGAAAATTAGACTACGTTATAATGGTCACAGTAGGTGTGCGGACCCAGAAACTCTAGTGTAAAGGGGAATCCCTAAATAAGAGGAGGAACAGTTTTAGGTAAAATAGGACATCTTTTAGAAAGTACTCCCACCTTTCCCTGCTTTTGAAGATCTCCAACTATCTCTCCTCTTTTTATAAATACCTGTTTACTGGCCAATGGGATGATGCCAAAAATGCTTCCTTTTCTCCACCTTTGGCACCATTGCATGCAGAAACACTATCTTTACCATTCTGGGTTATCACATTTCAATTTTTAAAATTGTGATTCTGCATTAAATATAGTCAACCTTGTCCTAAATTCAGCACTTTGTATTGAGTAGGTAACATGTTCGATCACAGAATTTACAGACAAATACTTATATGTTATACATAAATTGTGTTTTCATATTATAATAAAAAATATGCTTCATGACTGTGCCTGACAATTCTCATTTTTTGTGCAGTCACCTTGTCTGGATGTTGGTGGCAGCTTGTAATACAATAACCTATTTCCTTTTTTACCTCAAGCTCATAACAAAAAACTAAAATAAAACATAGAACATGTAGAGATTCTATGAGGAGTTATCAATGACCATGAATGATGGTGTGACATTACTTTCTAATTAACTACATGATCTATAGCCAAACATTATTGTTTTATGAGTTTTACAGTGATCTTCTTCCTGCTAGTATTTCAGTATTTGCATTAAAATAACATAGTGTGTCTGATTTATTAAGGTTCTCCAAGACTAGAAAGGATAGGCTATCATAGGAAAATCTATGTGATCCAACAAACTGAAATGGATCTGGTCCAGGATTAAAACCATTTGTAAACGAATGGCAAATGATTATTAGGAAATCCATTCCAAGTTTGCTGAATTACCCAGGTTCTCCATGAATGTCTATCTGCTGCAGTCTTGGACATGTTATTAGGCCAGAGGTGGCTGACTTTTCGGACTTCATGGACCACTAAATTCATCATTTTAATTCCCGTGCATATGCCGGGAGCTGTGTGTAACTCAAAGAGGAAGAAGCTTCCCCCAGAGTGACGTGGCTCAGACCTGCTTGTTAAACATCCCGGGGGGACAGTAGTGCAGGGCTGTGACTACGGGGGACATGATCAGAAGAAAGATCCTGCTGGGGGGTGCACTGGCCAGGTAATTTTTCTCCGTACCACCAACAATTTCTCATGGACCACCGGTTGGCGACCGCTGTATTGGGCAACCCCAGCTGATTACAAGATCTCTACTCCCAAATTTGATATTAAAGTTATAGGTGGGACTTGGTGGGCTGATCCACCTCGTTTCTTATAATTTTGTTATGATTACTCTAACAGTGAGATCTTTATGTCATAATTCCCATCTCTGCTTTTGTTCGCCTGGCAGTATGGACTGTCCACACCCACATTGTGTGTTTCTGTGGGACCCCTCATATTGTCTACAGCAGTAGTTTTTCACCTAGGACCTCAAGACTGATCTCTAATAGAGACATTGCCAGACAGATAAAAAATAAAGAGGAAATACATGTTTTAAGTCCACAACTGAATATGTAACAAGGAAAAGTTTTAAATTATAGACAAGTATTTTTGTGCACATAACTGATTTTTTACCTCTTTAACCATTAAAAAAACGACAGGCTCTGGAACAGGTACAAGTGTACAAAAAAAAATGAAAGTAAAGTAATAGTAGTTATTGTGAAAAAGATAGACGTTACCATATTTACCAGAAGTAATATTTATTGAAAAAGAATTTAAAAAAAACAGCAAATATTTTTTATATTCTAACGTTTATATTTCTTTTTTTAGGTTCGAATCTTCACATACCTGATTGGAAGAGAAGCTGCCTTTGCAGATAATCTTAAATGGATGGCTTGCGCCAACAAGGGTCAGTCATATAATCTTGATTTATAGATAAAGATAATGTGAAAAAAGTGTTTAATTATAGGACCAGAACATAAGGTATAAACACGAACTTGGGTTTCATTAAACAAGGAATGTTGTTACATTGGCCTAAAATGACCAACATATGTGGCCAGTAGGGATAAGCAAGAATGCCTCTTGCATTCTCGCGAAAATTTCCTCTGAGTTCCGATGCTTCCGCAAAATTTTGGCGAAATTTCCCGAAACCATTGAAAATCACTATAGGAGGATTATCACGGCTCCATTAAAAAATAAAGCCGTGATAATCCTCTTGTCACTGAGCGCTCCCCGGGAACTACAGGTCAGAATTAGGGCAAGCCTAGTGCTGTAGATTGCACACTGTTCTAAATAGCAGGGTTTTTTGTTTTTTTAATTTTTTTTTTAATTTAAAATTCGATCTTGATAGGCGAAGTTTACACCGGCTGTTCTCGTTTAAATAGCGGTAAGTGAGAAAGGCCGAATTCAAGGCAAGATCAAGTTTTAAATTCTCGCTTGCTCATCCCTAGTGGCCAGTCAATGGCTTGTTCCACTTTGGTGTCAAAATTGCTGGCATAAATGTCTAAAGTAAACTATTTCCTAGTCATCTATTTGAACAGTACATGTTATGTGCATTTATTGTGTGCATGTTAATATACAAGGCCTGCACTGCCATTCCTATATCCTAGTATTTGGTGAATGGTAGCTGTTGGCTGGAATTTTCCAACCTATCCAATAGACTTTTTCTATATTGCACTGCAGTTGCTACATGGATCTGCTGAAATAAGATTGAAGGCAACTCATTTATATGTTGACCATAGATGGAGCATGAAACTATGGCTATTCTTATTTAAACAATACTGGTTGTGTGACTGTAATGCTGTTGCGTTGTTCAGTACTTTTTAAATCACTGACCCACAACAAGTATACAGATAAGCAGTTCAGACTTTGAATCTTCATGCTTGCTAATGCAAACCTGGAAAATAATTCTTCAAAGTCCTGTGCTATTTGCTAGCAAATATTTTGAAACCCGGAGCAAATCCATTCCATGTTTTTTTGGATCACACATATTCACTGATGAAAGAGTATCTTCTTTAGCCTTGGAGAGCTTTAATAAATGAGGTCCAAAGTGTTCAAGTCTGGGACAGCCAAGCAATTACAGTTTTCAAAAAGAGGACACTATTAGTCCTTCAAAACCACTCTGCCAAAAATATTCTCCTCTGCAATGAAGGAAGTAATTAATAACTTCTCCCCATGTCTGTGCTATGCTATGTGGTTGTTCCTATGAATTTCCATGCCTCCAGAGGATACAATGAGGTAACATCGGGTACAGCAAGAGGGACCACTAAGTGATCAGGGGTGTGGTGGGGCGGGCACGACTGGGAATGCCATGCCCTCACTTTTTTTTCGAGAATGGGCATGCATGCCCACTCCTATTTTGCAACAAATACTTTGGGGGTCTATGGCTCTGCCCGGTTCCCCCCCCCCCCTCACACCAGGCAGAGCTGTGAACCATATTTCCCATATGCAATTACAGGCTCAGGGCGGTGGGCAGGTTGTCCCTCTGAACGCAAATTGCCCACCCTCCTATCGCAGGCTCAGAGTGGGTGGGTTCTGGTATCAGGACGTCACTCTGGGGGAAGTTTCTTGACACATAGGCAGGGGTGTAGTGGGACGGGCACCATGGATAGTACCGTGCTCCCTCGTGGACTTTTTCGACTACACCCCTGGTGGTGATAGAATCCTGTATCTGTCATAACTGCTGGGCACCAAGAAAACAGTTCAGCTTTAAGTTCTTTGAGGCTCTACAGACAACTCTAGTTCTCATTGTTATACAATTCACCATGTACTGCAGTCTTCTCCACCTCCCATCAGTCAGCTGTTTGTTCTCGGGTATGTTGTCTATAGAGAACTGAGGCATGCAGCGTGTCACTGAGAAATTAAAGTACATCTAATCTCTAACTCTGCTAAAGCTCAGGCTATAATCCACTAGTGGGCTGGCCGAACACACAGCAGTCAAACAGGTCAGCGGCCCTAAAATCTATTGTACTTGAGAATCATTTCTCAACATGTAACATTGTGCCAAATTTCCGCTTCGCAGGCGGTTGCACAGCCCCATCCTTGCCCTGGCTGAATCACAGGGGAGCCTCCATCCACCTTGCCTATAATTCTGTCACTGGCTTTTGTAATGTGAATATGGTAATCCCTTTCTGTGCACATTTGCCTTTAGATTTGATGCAGAAATAGGACATATCTTGTGGGATAGGGGGTTTAATGACGCATGGCGGCAGCCCATTTTAAATACATTAGAACAATCAAGAGAAAGAAATCCCAGTGGAGGCGTTTGTGAAATTGACATTCCATTTTCCATCGTTCTGTAAGCGAGTATACTTTTGAAAAGTTAAATGACAGGATTAGGTGATTTTAATCAGGTCGTTAATTGAACACTGGTACCTCACATGCAGCGTATGCCACATCTAAAGTAATCAGAAGCAGATTTGCACTCATCTGTTTGTATTAAAATCTATTTTTACCAGCTGTACACACAGACAATCATAGTGAGTCAATGTCTGTCCTATTTCTTTTATACATTAAAAAAGAGATTTAATTAAAAAAATGCAATTTGTATTTCAATCTTTGCACCCAATAGAGTATGTGAAAAATAATTTGTAGTATAAAGTAGGGACAAAAACAGGGACAGAAGTGAGTTAAAAAATATCCCTAATAATGTGGGTGAGCTTACAATGTAGGCTTGAATAAATGATAGGGTCAGTTACAAGAATCTTACTTTTCTTAGCAATACTCCCCAAGGGTAACCCCCTAGCAGCCTTCAGTTTCAAGCAATACCCCCCAATCTATTTTCCTTTAGCCCAGATAAAAAACTTCCAGTCTTTTGACACGCCAACAAGCAATAACCCCCTAGCCTGGCCTTCAATAGCCTTCTAGCCCAACAAAAACCACCAACCCAACAATAGCCCCAGCCTAGCCACAGGCCACCAAGCCATTACCTAGCCTATCTCTTGGTTTTATTGATATAGACAATGTCCACATTATAATGTGTTCACCATCAATGCCTGGCAGCCTCTTTTGTTGGACCTGTGTGTTGAAGAGCAAGACTTATTTCCAATCACTAACTTCCCAGAGGTTGCCAAAGTAACACATTGGGCTTGGTTCATGCCATTTCTATATTGCAGTAATAATGTTCAGCTGAGCAGCTACCAAAGCTGAAGGACCACCAGCTAAACAGGAACCCAATGATAGGCAGTAGGAGCAGCTACCTGACTACATTATGTTATAAAAAGATGGGGGTCCATGAAAAAACCAAGGAGCTTAAAAAATCATGGGGCCTATTGCAACTGCCTCAGTCGTCCAGGGTAAAATTAACACCCGCATGTCTTCATGAATGAAAGAACTGAAACTCAGAGAATAAAATAAGTTGGCCAAGGATTTAAAGACCATAAAGAAAAGGACTGGATAATTGTTGACATTCTCATCCAATATATACAATGTACACTCTAAAAAGCCCATTGTGTGCAGTGAAATCAGAGTAAGGCTTTTCAGTACACAAGAGGGGACTATACAACTGTGAAAGACTGAAGGGAAGGCTGGCGTTGATTATCCCTTCTGAACAGGTAGTGAATTGTCTGTGCCAATGGACAAAATGGGGCTCCAGACCAACACCCAGGGGAAATAATGGGGGGGGGGACCTGAAAGAGTGGTGACCCTGGGCAACTGCCCGGTTTGCTCCACTAAAAAACTGGCCCTGACATGATATAAATACATTTTTTCCTATTATAAGTTTGAATATATTCTTTATTTTCAGTTTCAGTGTATTCTACTTTTTCAAATAGGTTAATGTTCTTTTTAACTTTTTTCATCACTTTAGTTTGAACCTACTGGCCCTTTAAGTGTGAGCACATCATTACTCGGGTTATATTGTGCAAATTCTTTCTGCAGAGTTGAATACAATTTCAATTATTTGCAGTGTAAAGACCAATAGATTTATTCTCTGATCTAGATAATTTGAGTAATGTGCTGAAAAATTGGTTTCTGTGTTCAGGTCTCGAGCTTCATAAAATATTTAAAAAAAAAACAGGTTCCACTCCGAAAATGAATACAGAGACGATGATCTATGTTCCTCGGTGTCTTCAGGGAAAAATACTATTTGCTAATGCTAATTTGTCTCAGTTCTCTGCCTATGCTGTGCGTAGATTTTGGCCTAGAAACAAGTTTCTGGAATTATTATATTTACACAAAGGAGCTATAAAATGTACCTGTTATGTGGGAAGCCATTTTTTGAGGATATTGTAGTACGTAGTAAGGATGGGCAGCTACTATTTCTGCAAATCAAAGTAAATGTATAGTTTTAACAATGTTTTTTTTATTAAACTGACTCTTTTTAGGAATATTGCAAAGCCATCAAATATTTTTTTGTGACAAATATTGATAGAGCTGTCAAGGGAAAAATGGGAACATACCCTAAGTGTAAAGTAATTTTTAAAAAGCTTGTCACGTCTTCCCCCCCGTCACCACTTCTCTCATATTTACTCATATTAGTTGCTATAGAAAATGCAGTGACAAAACAGTTCAATCGCAGTAGGCAGCCTTAAAACCTTAAAACCTGCAACGGGTTTGGGTGTGGTCATGGGTCCTATCAGCTCCCGGCATTCAGGCACCAAAAAAAAAAAACACACACAGCGAACATACTGTGAATGTTTGTCAAATTCTAAACTTTATTGGCCCCATGTGAACCAGGAACACAGAACAAGCCCATGTTTTGCCCCCTAGTGGAGCCTAATTGTTAAGTCACCTTAAAGGTGTAGGATAAATACATTTTCACTAGGGAAGATTTACTAAAGGATTGTAAGCTTTTAACTTTTCAATGTGAATTATCATCAAGGATACATTTAGTTTAGTGAATGTGGTAAAAATTGATTTGCAAGGACAACTCAGTCAAGGAAATAAAAAATAGTATTTTTCCTTGCATATGATTGCATGGTTGAATCTCATTTACTACACTAAGTAAAATATGTAGAGAAGTGGAGATCAAAAGTAAAAGATAAAAGGTTAAAATATGTTCTCATGTTTTGTTTATTTGATGTCTTTTGTTCAAAAAGATGCAAACTGTTATCCATGCTACCAAAATCATATTTAAAATGTAATGTGAATATCCTTTTTCTGTCATTAGTATGTTTATGTAAAGTCTCTGAAAGTCCCATGAGGAAGCCAATCGGTGAAATGCGTCGGGGTGGAGACATTGCTTCACTGAATGATCAAAATACCTATGATCTTAAGATTGTTTCTGCATGTAATGTTAAAGATAGCTATTTATATGGGTAATCTATTTACTTAAGCTATAAATATGTATGGTACAGGTGAAAGTTACTGCCCAAAACAAGAGCAAATACATGTTAAATATTCTGCCAAAAAAACCCTCTTTGCTTCTCTTCCTTTGTTTGAATTTTGTTCTTGTTTTTTTTGTTGTTGTTTTGAACTATATACAATTCTTATTGGGGGATTCGTGGGTCTATAACTTGCTATTTGATGCAAGGTCTGCTTTAGGAATTGTGACTGGTATACAGCATGTCATAAAGTCCATGGAATTGCTGTACAGCTAAGCATTGCATTATTAATGTGGACATTTTTTTAAACTTTTGATTTCTATAGTCTTAGCTGCAGAGGTCTGCATGCATCTAATACCAAATCACACCAAGTACATACATTATTCCTATTATATGCATTCAAAGCAGATATATAGATTGGTAATAAAAAAAAAGTTTTGCCTATATAGTTCCCCTACCTTGGTCCTAAAGTAATATTACCTGTGCAAAAACACAATACCCCTCTTTTTACTGTACAGCAGGGTTGGTAGCAGCCATTAGGAATAGTTAGAACAAATCCTGCTCAGAAGGGGCAGTTCGGGAAAAAACAATAATTGCTTGCAATTAGTTCAGCTTCCACCTGGAAGCAAGCAGAAGCTTGTGTGATTCATTTTCTGCTGTCATTAAAGTAATGTTTTCATTGTGAAGTTTTATATTGAAAACAGAATTCTGTTCCTAGAAGTTTTCATGGTGTTGCAGATCTATTGGTGCTAAGGAAATGTTTTGACTGTGATCCCACCCCAATGATATAGTAATAAATATAAAGCTTCATTTATTTGTATACCTGTATATTAAACTCCAGGGTTCTCTAGGGTCCTTATATATATATTTTTTTCTTTACAGGCTTTTTTACCCAAATATCTACATTAGCTGATGTACAAGAGAATGTCATGGCGTACCTCCACGTTTTAAGCAGACCCAAAGTTATTGATCAGGAACATGATGTAGTATGGACAGAAGCCTATGTTGATAGCACGGTGAGCAGGCTCATTGCTTTTTTTTCTGCAGGTCATCGAAGAGTGAATCAGTAAACTGTATGATTTACTATCCAGACAATGTTATATAACCTGCAAAGACTTCTTTCTTTTCTCCCTTTTTTTTTTTAGAATACAATGTTGGTAAAATTCCAATCAAATGTTACAAATGTATTGATGGGCTACATGCTGGCAACCTTTTATTGTTTCTCATCTTCAGCTAATTTTTGTAACAGACAGCATCTTCCAAGTTCCCCCTGGAGTGTTGTATCTTATTACAAGTCCTCCTAATCTGTTGTATTTATTGCAATAACTCCTTAAATGTGTTAGCAGATCATTCCATGTTACTAAAACCATACCTAAAATGTAACTGCATCTCTGTAAACTTTTATTTTGTCTGAACTAATACTTTAAAGCAAGCCATCCAGATAATCAAATAGTAAATTAAAATATATATATATGTTTTTTCTACTATATTTGTACAAAGATTTGGAAATTCTACTGCACCCAACTGAAAATGTTGGTATGAACATTCATTTATTATACACCTGCAATCTAACCTTGTATTATCAGATGAAATGTAATATTTCCAGAACATCAATGGATAATTTAATTGTCCTCATTTTACAAACTAGGCAAACATATGATTTACAATATAAAAATAGACTTGGTAAAGATTTGTTTTCTTATAGAAATGTTAAGTGTACAAGAAAAGTATACTTTATAAAGGTTTTTGTTGATCTATTCTGTTCACTATCCATGTCCAGATATTTCTTTGCCCTCAGCCGTATATCTGCAGTGTGAGATCACCTAGGGCTCTGCTTCCTCTTTCTGATA
>NC_092865.1:63125610-63176599 GCF_032062135.1 Pyxicephalus adspersus | reverse complement strand
CCGTGAAGTAACCCTTGGGATTCATGGAACCTTGGTTGAGAATTGCTGCTGTAGAGCAAGCTGCAGGATCTCCTTGCTTCTGTTTCATTCATCTCTCACTTTCCATCTATCCTTCTGATTCTGATTACCCCACAATTTAACAGATGTTCAGTCTTTAGAGAAGAACTTTGATATGAGGAAGCAAAGTTTTTCCCTTCTACCAATATGACTACCTACATGCAAAGACACAGTGCATAAGAAAGCATGCTAAATCAGTAATGTAAAGATCAGCTGTAGGACGCCTGCAGAAAATACCTGGACCACGGCCCTCTCCTCCGCTCTTTCCACTTTAGGACACAGCTTTCATAGTACCGGTCATTTTTAATATTTCCCTGCTTTACCATATTATTTCACTGAAAAAATGGAGCTTTAAATTTTGTAAAGTGTTTAATTGTTAAAACTTAGAACTCTCACCACTATAAATTTTCCCAAGTAACCCTAAGCTTATTACAATTCCATTTGGGGTACATATAGCTCTCACCGAGAACCTCTCATCTAAAAGTAATATTAAATGCAGAACTGTGACATTTTGGTTTTATTATTAATAACTATGATCTGGTAGATTTTTCTGATGGCCTTTAAAAGAAAATGGAAGTGCATTTTAAATTTATTTTTGTCCTATCTGGCTGAAGATTTCAGACATCTTACATTAATTTATTTTATAAATGTTGCTCACCTGTGGTGCTAAGTTATACTTAATGCAGAGTGCTTGGAGTGCCTTTTGACTCCATTAGACACTAAACAGTGCAAACCAAAAGCATATTGCAGGAAGGCATGGCCACATCCTGTTATGCATCTCATAATGCATTGCTGCAGGTTCAGTAATTTATCATCAGACATAGCAATTTCCAGAAAAGTTACTATTTGCAGTGGGCATTGAAAGGGCTGGCATGTACCAAGAAGAAGGGTGAGTTATTTATTGCACTATATTGCACTTAATTTGCACAAGCTCTGTTTTTGACTGATTTATTCAGCTTTGCATTAAATCAGACCATTGCATCACCACATATTTAAATTATGAAAAAAACCCTTTTAGCTAATGTAAAAATGTCCTATGTTGTGGAGTAACATGCTTCTCTATCGGGACCTTTAGTGCTGGTATAGGTGGTTCTACAATCTATTGAATCATGGGGTGTACACATGGCTTCTCCATTTTGGCTAAGGTTTGATTGAAATCATTTTAAAACCTGATGAGTTCCATGTTTTTTTATGTATTGCTATGTAAAACCCTAGAATTGAAAGGGAATGTATAATTCTCCATTTAGGAACATATCTTTATTTTAAACAATGGAAAATGCAACAAGAGGTGCTGGAACACACAAAGGGGAACAGGAACTCCCAAAGCTTTAATGTAAACAGCAATAATTAGGAATAATGATAGAGGGATCCCTCTGTTTGAGATCTAAGATATGAAAGATGCCATATGGGCTTTCCCAGTCTACCAAATTCCAACAGAACAAATCACAAATCACCTTTAAAACAAAGACTAATCTTTTTTTTTTATCTTGTTCCTAAAATGAAAGTGGGCTCATGCCATGTGGCCATTGTGGAGACTTTTAGAACCTGTTTTAGCAATCCTTCTTTAAAGCCAAACTCCAGGGGAAGACTTACCCTTGCAGTGGGGTTCCCATTGAACTACAATGGTTCACTACTGACTACAAGGGTACATTTTGGTGTAGGAAACATTGAAAAGTGGTTTTACTTACATTGTTCTTTACTCTACCAGCAGAGTGTGTCCTCCTATACTTTCCAAGTTGTGGACAGTCCCTTGGCATTCTCACCTATAATACAAGACCGCTGGTTCTGCATTGTATGTGATGATGTGAAAGTGTCTTCAAATGATGGAGCAGAAGGTTTCAGGAGCAGTCACGTAGTTGGTAGGAAGCCTAAAGAATACAAGTCATAAGCTAAGTAAAATAGTTTCTTTTTTGGAGCCCCTTGATAAAAACAACAAGAGGAACTGCATTTTCCATGGTGTTCAGCTTAAAGAAACTTGTAGGAATCACCTATGTTTGATTAGGATATCAATCATTCATGGCTTTTAGCATAGATGTGTGCTGGCCATATTGAACTTTACCTTTGTTCAACTTTTGTGTTTTAATAATAATTAATATTTGTATCAAAGTCCTCTGTGGAGGGTCAGTTTGTTTTTATTCGGAGCTGTCTCTCATTGTAGTGCTTTGTTAGGTCTTCCTTTCAGCTCACTCGATCCCTCATGCTGTCCTCACCTCTCAAAATATCTCCAGCTTATTGCAGAGGGTTCATCCTCACTGATATTGTAGCAGTTTTATCCCATTGCTGCCAAATGGCAATTTTACATATTTCAGAATAATCATCTTGGAAAGAGAAGGGATTCTCTGTTTTCTTTCATCACTCTTGATGATGCATTACTGTGATTTGAAGAAGCAATGAGCTGAGCGCATCAAAGGCAAGTTTGTTGTTGGTCAGAGTGCAGTCATTTAACATCTTTCAGAGCATTGCACATGTGGCATCTCGTGTTTACATACAAATAGCAGATTTTAGATATACAGGTATGGGATCTATTATCCTAAATATTAAGGACTTGGAGGAATTCTGGACCATCAGGTCCAAATTAGATTGAAAAATGACCATCACACTACCTTAGTTAGCATAATCCTGATGACATCAATAGACATATTCAGGGCAGTAATGGTACACAATGAATCATAGCAAATTTGTACATCAGTTTTGCTATTTTAATGTACTAATTAGACGAAGCTGCCAAAATCTAATTGCATGTATCATGTATTAAAGAATGACTATAATTCTGACTTTAAATTACCTATTTCTAGGGCAGAGTGCCTACCTGGTACTCCATATAATGGGCAAATCCTATTGTTTCCATACATACCGAATGCTACTTTGGTTATTTTCTTGTCAAAGCCTCTGTGGAGTAGACATTGAAATAGCCTGGGACTTCTCCTGGGAGCCACCATCTTGATATAATGTCATCAGCCTCAGCAGAGTCAAAGCTGTCACTTAAAGCATACCTGAACTCAACATTTTTACTTTAATTTGAAAGGTGGACAACCCTTCTAATAAAATGGTTCAGATACCTACGTCATTAATCCTGGGAGGCTCTGGCTGCACCTTCTGTGCATGCCCTGATCTCAAGCAAGCACAGAAGGGGCATTTTTACCACCAAGGGAAGGAGATGCCGATCTCACCCATGGGCAGTGAGATTGGCTTTCTTTTTTACCCCTTCACAGTGGCTATGTCACCCGATCTTCCACCTGCACAGTGCGAGATTGGGTGACATAGCCACAAGACAGGATAAGATGGCAGAATATAGTGGTGCCCGGCACCGTGATGTAGAGGAATTCCAGGACGATGTTGGAACCGGACCGCAAGAAAGTCCAGAGCCATCGAGGGATCTGCCAGAGTAAAGGTGTAATTTTTTTTTTTTTAGTTCCAGTTTATATGTTTATGTATAGGATTCCCTTTTATATCTTTGTTCCTACCTTGGCAACTACATAAAAGATTTTAAAAGGAGATGAAGAAAGACACAGAAGATCTTGGCTACCACACACCTTGGAGAGGAAAAAGCTAGGACACATAAGGAGGATGGAGGCTATATTATGGAATTAACTAATACTGACTAAGTCAAATTTCTAGTATGTTTAAAGGCATAATGCAAGTGAATACAAAATAAGGAAAGGAAGACTTGGTTGTTCTGTGTCGTACCCCTTTTTTTTAAATGGAAACAAGTTGTCCTTAAACTTAAGACCATTTTAATCAAACAGCAAAAAAGGCATTTGTGCAATGATACCAACAAACCATTCTAATACATTTTTTAGAATCTAGAATAGTTTATATTGTTTTGTATTTGAAGACCTACAATTACAGAAGTATATATATCATATGTAAATAGTATGTATATATATATTATATTATATATTAATAGTATGTATATATATTGTATCTAGGTAGTGTATATATCTCTACATATCCCTGGTACTGGCATCTTAACTGCAGTAAAACAAGAGCATGCAGCCACAAATGTTAAACACAGATGTTCTCTACTTCCTTTGAGATCAATCAGATGGCTTTGCCTGTGATCTGCTGGTACCCTGGGACATAGGATTAAATGACAATTATTTTATGTCTATGAGTATCCTCAAAGAATTCCTAATTATATCAATTATTGTTTCCTAGGTACAAAAAAATGCTAGTTTCAAACAACAATCCATCAGTAAAACACTAATTCTATTCGGGAAATATTGCAATCTATCTTAGGTCTTAAACTGCAGTTTGTGTACCTTATGCTTTACCTTGCCCAATACAACCAAACTTCTCCCTATATGTGAGATGGGTAGATCTGCTTCCTGAGGCTTGTCCTATGTAACTTGTAATATGCTTTGTTATTTCACTCTCAGTTCGTTTATCTACAAAGAGAATTCACAGAGTTTGCATCTGATTTGCGGGTGTAAGCAAAGTCTTAGCACTGACACGTCAGCCTAACAATAGTTAACAATGAATAGAAATGATGAATTACTGCAACCCATGAATAATTGTTGCATAATCATTGTTCTTCCTACTCATCTCAAATGAATATAATGTGGAAATAAAAGTGATGATTTCCTATGTTATCTAGGGAACATCTAGAAATCTTAATTGTGCCTTAACAATACCCTGGAAACATCTCCTGGTATGTAAGAGTACCCATGCCTCATAGCAGTATATCCGAAGAACTCCAAGTCACTGCTGCTCATCACTGCTAGTCTAGGAAGATTTGGAGTAAGAGACAAGAAATAATGCCCTTCCTATACTAGGATGGTTGCTTTCATCCATGTTTTGAGTCTAGGTGAATCCTGCTAAAAAAGATTATTGGCAATCAGTGGGAAAAGTGTTCTTGCATTGGTGGTCACTGGTTTAAATGCCTCTCCTTGCAATAGTAATCAGGATGGCATCCTTCCAGACAGCTAGAACAATTGCTGGTGACCTGCACCGTGCTCCTTCTGGTAGCAATGGAACTGGACAGGCACCATCAAATCAAATGGGAAGTCAATCAACTACAGGTCAAGGAAACTCCAGCAACCATGGAACCCTAATGGCTAGGTACACACGTGCAATAATTGTCATTAGAAAACGAATGACTAACGACAGATCAACGATTATTCACAATTATTTTTCAAATATATTCAACCAATAATGTACACACAGTGGATATGATCGTTTGAACGATGCAGGAAGTGACAAGTACCGGAGAAAATGTAACGCAGAACCACGATCACTGAAGGACCGAACACACCATAGATAGTGAATAATCATTGCCCAAACAGATCTGCCAGGTCAGTTGTTTGTTTCCCATGACATTCTTCATTCATCAGCGTCATTGTGCACTTATTATTTTTTTAACGATCGATCGTTAAAGGTTTGTTTCCAACGACAATTATTGCACAAGTTTACATATATTCATATTTCTCTTCCCACAAGCTTCCTTACATTTTCAACTTTGACTGCATCTTGCCTTTAAATTTACTGCCGTGTCTGCGTACGCTACCAGATTTCTGTATGGAATAAAAAGAGTTAACCATGGCTTTTCTCCATAGCTCATTAGCTGTTTTCATTAGATTGTATAAGAAAAATGTCCAAGAAAGTTTTGTGGATACTATTTGTTTTAAATCATTCCTTAGGAAAATATGATGCTGATTAAGTTGTCCCTTTGGGCGATGCTGATAATTGCTAGCATCGGTCTTTCAGAACATATCCCCTTCACCTCTCACAAACAGTTCCCCCATTTATAAATAGAAATATATATCTGTCCTCGGATCATATCGCAATCCTCCAATCCTTTACAGATAATGATAGAACTGGATGATTATTGTTTTTTTTTTCATTTATATCATACACAGAGTTTCTCTACTTGTTTGTAAAGGGAAAGTGATTGGTGAACACACATGTTGAGTTATTCTTGCAATGTTTACCTAAAGGCAACTTTTCAATGATGTTTACATGTTTTTATATTACAGTGTGTGCTATGCATATTTTTGTATAAATGTGCAGACTTGTTGAATGAAGAACTTAATGGCGCACATCATGGTTTAGTGCAATGCACCTGTACCACACTTAACAATGTTAAAGTGAACCTTTGCTCCTATGCTCAGCAGCATATTCTTGTCTTCTTTTTGTTTTCTTGCTGTTTAGGCTATAATTTGCTCTGGATGAGCCTTACATGGGGCTAAGGAGCATCTCCCTAGTCTATGTGACAGCACTGGGTCAAGTAACAGCACCACCAGGAAGGACTGTACACCCCATGCTGCTCCATTTTCAGAAATGCAGGGTATCTTCTACTCCACTGGGATGATATGATTGTAACATTTTACCAGTTAGCTACCATTATTATTCACATTAGTTGCCTTGAAGAAAGGAGTTACCTTGCAGGTAAAACTGGCCCCTATGTAAACTCCAGGTTGGTTTGTCTGTTTTCCAACAAGGCTATAGATTACTTTACTGAGCCCATGTGACAAGATTGGGAGTCACAGGGAACCTAGATTTGCCACACAAGTAGGTAACTTGCTCCTCTATACATGGAAGTGATAGATATTAGTATATAGTATATAGTATTCTAGGAGCAGGTAAGTACACCATGCTAGGGCGGGAGACTGGTAACTGATTACCCCTTTATCCTATCCTACGAAGGATCAATTCAAGCTCCTCTGGGTGACCGAACATCATTGCACTTTTTTCCTCCCTTTCGGAAAAGGCTGCAAAATAATCATTAGTAGTAAATGATGATTCTGTGCAATATGCCAAAGCAAAACATTTAGCATAACCATTATTTCAGTTCCCATGAGCGACAATTTAATGTTAATGCTTTTTGGAAAAACCCTTCATCTCATCATGCAACTTCTACTAAACCATCTCATGGGCTGGAAAAAAACAGTAGACACAGATAAAATCTTTTCACCAGTGTAACTGGATAATGAGATTATTATTTTTATGTTCGTTATTATTCAAATTAAAACGTACTAAACTGTTTTATTACAGATGTATTCCGGAGTTTCTTATAATTTTTAAGTAACATGCAGGATCACATGTAACTATGCATGAGGAATTTAGGTCTACTCGAGAAAACTCCATACAGCTTTCAAAAGTATGTGTATGTAAAGGAGGTTTTAACATCATCTATAAATAAGGACAGTATGTGAATTCTACAGAATTGAATGTATTAAGACAGGGGTCGGCTAACTTTTATGGCCACTAGGCCATTTCAGGGGTGGGCGGGAGCACACTCGGCTGGACTCTGAGTCCTGCCCTAATGGCTCTGCCCCCACCAGGGAACTCCCCCTGCAGTGAAATCCCTCTCCTCTGTATACCTTCAGGGAGAATTCCCTATTTACTGCGGCGGCAGAAGTATCCGACCTGCTGCGGTAAATAGGGGAGCAACAGCAAGGAGGTGGAACCGTAGCTCCGGCTACTCCGGAACTCCGGCTCTGGTAGTTCATAATGCCCCCTGGCAGATCCGTCCGGCAACCCACGGCTCCAGAGCTGCGGGTTGCTGGACGGCTTTAGGCCAGGTCAGCCAGGAGGCTTTAGGCCAGAACAAACTAGCGGCTAGGCTGTATCTGGCCTAAAGGCCAGAGTTTGCCAACCCCTGTATTAAGGGAACTGTACTATTCTTTTCAAATACATTTGCTTGTTTAATGTGTCCAAGGCTACCAAGAAAATACAATGTATTTATTTTTCTTTTCATGTTAAAAATGAATTAGGCCCTATTCCAGTAAAATTCAGGTAGAATTAGGTCTTATGACCTCAGAAACCAATCTTACAGCAATGACAAATAGTGTACAGTGCATTTACACAGTAGAATTAGGGCCTATGGACATGTCTCTGAAGTCACAAGATCTGATCCTACCTAAATACTTACTTGTAAAGGATCTAATTCTACTGTGCAAATTCATTGTACATAGTGAGACATGCAAACAGAATTCAAAGTATTAAACAAAATTTTTGCTTAGCAGAATAATTCTACTACTTAAAGCGTAACTAAACTAAGAATTTGCACTTAACATAAAAGGGTAGACAACCCTTTTATTTAAAGTAAAAATTCTGTTAGTTTTTGTTTTTTAAAGCGGAACACCCTTTTTTAAAAAAAAAAAATGGTGCAGTACCGCCCCCTTAATTCTCGATCGCCTAGGCAATCTAGAATGAATGGGAGTGCGGAGCCTCCCAGGATACCTACGTCACCCATCTCTGAAGGCTCTTGCCTGCTCCTTCTGCACATGTCCAAGTCCTTTCATCAATAGGGAAAAAAATTGACGATCTCACGCATGTGCAGTGAGGTCGGCAAATTTTTTCCAAATCTGCGTCACTCAATCTCGCTCCTGCACAGTGCAAGATTGGGTAACAGAAGAAGAGGAACAGGGAGGAAGAGAGGAGAAGATGCCTGGTGCTCCCTCTGCGCCAGCCCGAAGACAGATATCAGGACGAATCTGGATCCGATGGAAGACACCTCCCCTGATGGATAGACTGATCTGCTGGATTGAAGGTAAGTTTGATTTTTTTATTTTGGATTAGTTTTGGGTTTACTTCCGCTTTAATTCTACTAATATCCTATGGATGTTAGTGTATTATATAGTTAGTGTAGTTAGTGTACTAATATCCTATGGATGTAAGTGCTCAAAATCCAGGGAATAAATTCACTGAAAGTAATTTTGTGTGTGTATTACTGTGTGCTTGCTCTTGTAAATTCATATTTTACCATTGTTTTTCATAGTTCAGACATCAGACATTTGATTCTACTGTATTCAACCAAAAAGGGTTAATTAAACCTAATAATTGGTTATTTTCATGCAATTGGCTTAATTGCTTAAGCAGAATTTTGGGTGAAATTTGGGTGAATTTCAATGAATCAAATTTCTACAAATTTGACTGTTCCTACTCAGGATATAAAGGAGCCTGGCATGTAAAAGAACCCAGAAAATTATCCAGTGGCAGTAGGAGCAGAAGGCAGATAGGAGAAATTAGAGGAAGACTTGGGGCCAGCACATGAATTGCATGGGACCTATAAGGAGGCCCAATAGAAGAATCCAGCAATGGGGACCAAGCTTGTTTATGTACCTCACTACCTACCTACTTTTCTGCAGACAGTAACAATAATAATGTTATTCCTATGAGCTATGTAATGCTCTATTTCCTCTATTCATAATAATATATGAAAAAGAGATCAAGCACAAGAAGTGTGCACCTTTGCAAAATTCAGCTGCAGTTCACGGCAATATTGAGTTTCTGGCATAAAACACACTCTGCAGTAGTTTTGAAGAAGAAGTCCTCCTTAAATGTTCTAGCCATGCATCCTTATTTGTCATTGTATCATAACATGTAAGGTCATTCTCTATCACACACAAATAGCTTTCCTTGTTCTTTTTTCTCATACAAACCATTGACTCATTGCAGGTAACTGAAGGGTCAGTGTGAGATGATGGGAAGCAAACATCTGGAGAGTGTTAATATGATGGAATCTGAAGATTGGGTTTTAAATCTTCAATAGATGTATCCCTCAGTGAATTCATAAGTTCACAGACTTTGACCGATGGAAAGCATTGGGTGAATAGTGCTGATCTGCCATGGCCTTGCTTGTTCTAAAATTAAAATAACATCGCTAGTAATGAAAGCTGAGGGCAATTTACTTTTCAACAGTCACCCCAAATAGTTATGTATAGACTTTATTAACAAAAATGGTACTTTGCCAGGTCTTGACATTTGCTACAATAAACTATTAAAAGATGAATCTCCTCCATTTCTCATGATCTAAGTTCACCATGAAAATTGACATTAAGAAATATGAAGTGCACATTTTTGAAAGTGCTGCTTTACTCAGTTAGGCAAAAAGCGAAGAAACAGACAGGGTTCACAAAAAAATCCACAAATGGATTGATTTCTAAAGCTGGTGTCCTAATCTGAATCAAATTAAGATATTGGCATAGGTAGCGGATGCCCATATGGTGTTGGGAGTCAGTTGTTTTAAACAACCCACAGGCACAAGTGTGGAAGATTGATATATTCCAGCTTTAATAAGTTCATACAAAAAGGCAGAATGTTCCTAATTGTTTTTGGGGCTTAACACTGTTTGGCATGTAGACACATTGATATGAGGAATGGATAATGGTACCAACATGGCAAAAGAATGAAGCTGGAATTATAGAAGCAATCCAAGTCCCTTCTCTGCATGAGCCCAGGACTAAAAATTTGAATGCAATTAAAATCATCAGCTGGTTTCATTCTAACAATTATAATTTAAAACAATAACAGAAAAATAGCCTTATGGATATATTAACAGAAAGTTTACAATAGTCTGTGTTGCATTACAATAGAGTGTTGCATTCTTGACCAACAGTTTGCATTCCTCTCCACCTGTCACTATGACTTTCTTTCTCTCCTAAAACCTTTTCCAGTGTAGCACTCATAGCAGTGGTTACATTTATATATCTCTCTGGTGGGTTACAAAACACACTGCTAAGTCTCTTTTTCCAAGATTCCCAAGCACAAATTTGAGTTGCACAATTGGAGGGGTAAAGGAAGGGTCCTCTTCTTCTCAAAAACCCTGAGACAGATTGAATAACTGTAGTCACCTGGATTTTCCTCTTGCTGGTGTCCCAAATTTCTGACTCTGACATCCAAGTCTCAATATTTGTGAACCCTGTCCGTATCTGGTCAGTATCTTCCAATATTCAGTGTCCCTGGAGGGTATTTCTTTATCGCAGCTCCAATGTTTAAAAAAAAACTACCCCATTATAGGCCCACCTAGGCCCCTTGGCCCACTGTGCAGGTCCCCTTCACCACCTGCATATGGTGCACCCCTCCGTACAATGATTGTCTTAAGGTTTTTATAGCTTCTCCTCAACCCACCCAGTCCTCTTCTCAGCAATGGCATAGGTTGATGAAATCTCACTGGGAATTGGCTTGACCGATATTGGACCTTAGTTCTGCACTTGGGCCATTTGTTCTGTATGTATACCCTTTACAAAATTGGTGTTGTCAAATGATTCCAGATACATTCTTAAGGCAGTATGTGCCCGGTGGCAAGCGATAAAACAAATGATTACTTTCCAGATAGTATAAGTTCATTGCATGTGACATTTGAACTGCTTTTGCCTTTAAATATTTAAATCCACATCATGCGCCTATCAAGAGAGCAAGTACTCCAAATTTACAGCTGACCATTTGAACGGCATTCCCCACCGCTACTCCTGAAATCCTTTATGTTGGCTAAACGACACGTTTCATTTTTCATCCTTTGCTGCTTCACGTGCTGGAACCAATGTGTTACTGGATGTTCTTTCCGACTGCACACAGTCTCAGAATGCTGGCTTGCTAAATTAATTGCAAAATGTCAATGTACAATAAAAAAAGTTTAAAGGAGCATCAATATTTGTTTTAATGAGATGGCACTTTTCATCTTTGCCTTCGTGCACAGTGCTTATTTGTTTCCAAATTTCAAGAAAAAAAAAGTCCAGCAGATCAAAAAGATTCTCAGAACATCAAACTGAAGTGACACACATATAGAGGGGATCATAGCGCTTCCTGCTGGGTATGTGAAATGCGCATTGCCATCTGTAGTAAATGGCACTGAGAGAACTGATTATGGTTGGCCCTTCTTTTCATAGCAGATGGGTTCATTAAATTTAATAGCCTCCAGAGCCGCTAGGAACAGCGCTGAGCACATGTGTAGCGTACTGCGACACTTCACATCGCACCCTAAGTCATTACAACTCTGGCTCGGACTATAAATATTACACTAATTTATTTTTTTTTTGGAAACATTAATGTTTTAATTGTTAGTAGAATGCAGGGTTTGATGGGTTGGGTGATACTGATTTTCCGATACTGGCGTGTTTTAGAAAAATAAAATTCAATGGCTATTCTCGTCTCTTTGTAACAAGCATACATCATTACAGCAGAGAAAGATAATACAAACCAGTGGCAGGCAATGTGTTACTTTTAGGATGGGGCCATACAGATTTGCTCAGAACAAAATGGACCAAGATAAACAACAGTTGTATTTACTTGATTGTACCAACACTTGCTTGTGTACAATTTGATAGGAAATGACCAAAACGGTGTTTCTTCACTTGGCAAACAAATAAAGAATAATGAGCAGTACACATAATAAAAAGGTATAAAATTAGTAAATTAATTAAAAGAAAAACATAACAATAGTTAGTATCTGTATGTGCAATCTTTAATAATCAATTAGGTCACCAGTGCTTACCTAGTACTCCATGAACAGTCCCAACATTTAGCGGACTGGAATACACGACATCAATATGACCACGTATTTAAAGGTAACTCAAGAACTTCATAACATTCTCTCCAATGATTCCTATGAGTCCATGGTCTGAACTTCTTATAGATTGATATCCCACTGACAAATCAGCACTTCTTGTACCAAGATATCAACATGAAATGCTTATGAAAGAGAAAAGATCTCATAGTGTGATAGGGTAATCATAAAAACAAGGTTAAAACATGACATAGGTGCATCAAGCAGTATTGTATGATCAAAGGGCTTTAGTAAGTTACTAGTATATAACAATCATAATCCTAATCAGTGTTTTAGGGTGTCTGGAGAAATCAACACATATAAAATTAATGTTGGCTATTAAAGCCCAACTAATCTTTCACTTTAAATCAGCTAAATATCATCCCAGGGGCTTTGAAAGAGCAGTTTGCTAGGACTCAATAGCCTAAGTGGAAAAGCCTATCTATTGGCAGCATACTGGTGGTGATTGGATCAATCAAGGGATTCTGACTTGTAATTGAGAATTTAAGCAATCCAGATTCTGACCCCACATTACTGTATGTGCCTTCAACAAGTTTTGTAGGCCACCAGACAGCTATCATCATTTAGCAGCCTAATTGGCTGAGCCCCACCATACATGCAGGTTCAGGTAATCCCTGAGTTAAGGACATCCTATATACGGACGACTCCTAGATATAAACTGCGCTCCCCTGCTCACTCATGTGCAGGAGAGAGGCTTGATGGGGGGGAGGGGTTTGCATGATTTGCAGCTGAGGTTGGGGGTGACCTTAAGAGCTGAGCTCTTCTGCAACATCTTGTAACTCTTTAATGACCAAGACAAACTCTGCAGTTGTTTCTTTTTGCATATCGAAGCGGTGTGTGGTTTGGAATTGCCAGGGTTGGAATTGCCAGGGAGTTTTAAAGTCCTACCTGGTTCCCATTTTCTAATGGCGTCCTCCGGTGATGTCCGCAGCATCCTCCAGCAATGCCCGGCATGTACTTTCCCTGGCCCCACGTCTCCGGCGTGTGAAGGATGGGGACTTAAGGCCAGGGGAAGAAGATGCTGGCCAGGCACCTGCTCGCGAGCCTTAGGCTAGAGAGTGGGACCGAGGGGCTGAAAAGCCGGACCAGATGGGAAATTTAAAAAAAATTTGTATTTGTGATTAAGTGAGGATTTTATACAGTAACCAACACCACGCTGCCTAATAATATGTTGGGACAAACACCTGTCCTAATTGAAGTTAATAAAATAATGTACCTGTTTAGACTTACAAATACATACAAATTCAACAAAGTCCCTATCTTGAATGTATCCATGATCAAAGCCTAAACGAGGGAAGGGAAGGGTTTGGTTTTGGCCTAATATGCATCTCTACCCAAAGCACCAATGGTGATAATATTGCCCATGGGTGCTCCTGTCCCTCGTAAGGCGAGTTCCTTGGGTCAATTCGCACACAAAGGGATAAAAAAGGTGAGAAAAAGAGAATTTAAATAGTAAACCCACCATAATAATATAATGGCTGAAATGTTCTAATAAAGAATATGTTGACAAATCTACCTCCCATATGCACTCCCTAGTGCAAAAAGCAGCTATTATATGTTTAGTAACCAAATGATCAAAGGGTGTAGTGCCAAAATAATATATTCTAATATTAAAGAATCATGATTATACATACATTATAGTGCAAAACCTAATAAAAGTCATATGGAGCTATACCTAATCTATTCCCTCTGACTATCACACCTCTAATCTTTCACGTAGAATCAAGATTAATAATTATTGATTTTTCAACTTTCAGAGATCCTTTAAGTGAAATTTTTGGGATACCTTGCCATAGCTATCCCTTTTATTGCAGTTAGTACGCTTGTCTCAAGTAAGTAACCGGACCAGATTAATTATCTATTACTGAATGTTTTTCTTGTATGGATCCTTCTATGAGTTACTTAATAGTTTTATATATATAAAGTCAAATTATTGTATTTTGATTTCTCATTTTGTTATAATCAACAGTTTTATTTGATCTCAACTATCCCCTGAGATAGCTTAAGGGCGAAACGTGTCGGCTACTTCAGACATCATATATATATATATAGTATACCCGTGTGATATTGTAAATGCGGTATAAGATAAGAAATTTATCTTTGTTTTGTTTTGAACATATTGCCACATGTTTTGGAATGTATTCAGTTTAGTAGGTTTATGTTACTAATAGGACTACATTCACTAATTATTAAAAACATTTTAGTATATATATATATTAGTAATATTAAAATCTAACCAGTTACTCATGCCTATCTAAAGCCTGTCTGTCCTTTTCCTGAATATTTGTATAGTTTTAATAAATATGTAAGATTTGCCAGGACTGACTGTAATTCTACTGTGTATTATCAGTAGTAGTGGTGGTGATGGCACTAGATCAGGTCTGATGGTGGTAATAGTAAAATAAAAAGGGTTTTGACCTAGACTGTTCTCAATGTAAGGTCTGCCTTCTTTGATGGAGGGTCATTGCAAGTTTAGGTAAGACAAGGTGTACTAGTGCTATATGTGAAAAATTTATAAAAAATGTCAACAAGTTGTGGGGGTCTTAGGATGCCCCTAAATGTCATTAAGGTTTGGAAGCAATCATGCAGTTAGCATACCCCTTCCAGCTGCAGGAATCACAGGTTAACATGCTGCAACAGGTGTGCATTGCCACAAGCAGGTGAAACAATAGGATAGAAGCTGCTGGGTAGCGTTAGGTGCTAATTTAGTAAGGAGTTAGGAGTTTCCCCCGAAAAATGACAAATTTGCAAAGGAAAAAACAGGATTTTTGATTAGCATACAATCATTAACAAATTGCTTTTTTTTACCTATCCTAGTCTGGTCTTAAGTCTTTCAATCACACATGTTCCTCCTCTGTACTGAACTTGCCATTTGTATTTGAAGCTGCAGAAAATCACACAGAGCCTTCCATGATTGTGGATGACATCTAGCCTCATCACGTCTTTTCTTCCAAGCCTTATTGGTCATGGTTACTTACTTATAAGAATGACGACCTTTCAATCCTAATGGTTTAAAATCACACAAAGGGTGCTATAATGTTATCAGGGAGCTATGTACCTGCTGGCCCTTTCCACCAGATCTACCTGTATTGCAATCCAAAGCACATGGGCGGAGTGATGATCTCAGTGGGGCTGAAATAAAGTATTGTATGCTAAGTGCTCTACTTCTTAGATTGTAAGCTCTAATGGGCAGGGTCCTCTTCTATTTATGTGTCATTGATTGTACTTGTTTTATATATGCAGGTTTGTCAGCTGCACCCCATATATATCATTTTATGTTGATGCTTAATAAATAAAATGTATTATTCATACTAATTATGTGAAAAACAGGTTCAGTACAAAAATATTATTGGTAAAGGAGGAGGGGTATCAGCAGATTAAATGTATTTATTTCCCTTGTAAATAATTTGGTATTCTTTACCAAGTGAACATTCACCTCGTGCAGTAAGATAAGTAGAAATCAACTTTTCTATTGAATATGATCTACTGTGGGTAGACAAATCAGGATTAGTGTGCCTAACTGTGTGATTAAGTACCGGTGTTATGAAGGAACCATTGCTACAGCTGACTATATTTACCTAAAGGTCTTTGTAGAATACCAAAATAGACACAAAATAAATTGTCTTTACCAGTGTTTCTTAACTAGGGTTCTTCAATGAACTCTTCAATGAACTGCAATGAACAGTTTCTGCCACCCAATCATTTTAACTGGCACCAATGATCTTTTTGGCTAACTGTAGGGATGACATTCCCCCCAATAGCTAGTCTTGTAGTAGACATTCTTCTCATTAACCACCACACTTAGATACTGTAAGTTGTGCATATATTAAACAAAGAAAGGGTCTTGAAATCTGTTTCAAGGGGTTCCCCTACCTTAAAAGGGTCGAGAAACACTGGTTCATACTGTTCTCATTTACCAAATATAGAAATTCCCACTGGGCAAATGCTATACCTGAAAATCTTCCACTAAATCAAGGGTTGCAAGGAATTTAAAATGTTGTACTTAGAATGGATGGCTTTACTGAATTGCCATATAGAAGAGTCTTCTTCTGACACCTACAAAAGCTGTTTTATGGACAGAGCCAATGGACTTTGAGAAGAAAACCAATAATCTAGAAGCTTATGTGAAAAATGGCATTTTGGCTCGTTTTCAATATTTTCGTTTT
This sequence comes from Pyxicephalus adspersus, assembly GCF_032062135.1. Lineage (NCBI taxonomy): Eukaryota > Metazoa > Chordata > Amphibia > Anura > Pyxicephalidae > Pyxicephalus > Pyxicephalus adspersus. Next base: position 63,160,087 of record NC_092865.1, on the reverse strand, counting down.
ATTTTATTGCTATCCATGGCTCATAATGAATTTATGGCCTACAGTCTGACCAATAGTGATTAAAAATGGCTACTTGTGGGATGAATGTTTTTACTCAGCACCATAAACTCTCACATAAAAACAGAGGATGAGTTTAATACTTTGAAAGAAATGTAGTTACTCTAAATGAATTTTTTTTGTTGTTTTTTGTTCTTTTTCAGCTCCCTCAGGCCCAAAAGGTAAAAACAACTAATTATGTGAATAATCCGTTGTGTAGCTAATTTTGTGCATGTTTTTCGGTGTTTTGCACCTGGTACAGTGGTAACTAGGACAAGAGATTCATTCAACGGTGTTTATTGAAGCTGCCATATTTAATTGAATTTTAGCAATAAACATGAACATGTGGGCATCGGTTGAGCAAAATATTCAAAGCATATGGCGTTAATGGCCTTATGTATTATGCTAAACTTTGAGGTACTTTATATTTCATGAATTTGATATAAGGTCCTTTAAGATTTAACACAGCCTCCTTATAAGTGGACATACCCTGGTCTTCACTGTACAAGGGGTTACTTTATTGCTTCATCTGAGTAAAGTACATTTTGTGGTCATTTATAAAAATATCCTATTGGCAGTTCAGGCTTTTATCATAGCTGTGATGGTGTACCATGAATATATGTATATATAACACAGTGGGGCTTATTTGATAACCTGGTTAAGCTGATAAACTTTTTACAGCCTTCTCATCCAATTAAACTTAATCCAGAGATGCAAATTCAACATAGTAAATTAATAAGGATGGGATCCTGGACATACCCAATGGAAATAGACATTTCTGAAAGGCGGCGCTTAAACGACAGCATTCCGAAATTTATTTTTTCCAAATACTCTCTTTAGAAAGATAGTCTCTTTGGATGTTAGGGAACATATCCTATAGTAATAAGAAAGCAACCAATCAGAATTCAGAATCAAAGAAGAACCAAGGCAACCAATCAGAACTTTTTTTAGTGTAGACTACAGAAATCTAACCGCAGGGGAGTTGTAGTGACCGTTATATTACTGGGATGCTGTAGGTTTTACCAATGCTGCCCATTGTTATGGAAAAAGCCCCAACATGGTTATATAAATACATATGACTAAATCTATCACACCATATATATCACATCATAGTCTTTTCTGTGGTCTAAAAATTGGTTTTCTTTTTAAAAAGAACACTGTACAGTAACACTTGTGGCCCCTATACCATGTTCACTTTTTCACCTGTTACCCCATATTATGCTTTGGACCTTTCAGAACCAATGGTTTGTTGTTTAAATTTGTTATTCACAAAATCACTTGTTTTATCTAAATATAATTGAGTACCTAAAATAAGAATGAATAAAAAGAATACAATATGGACCTAAATTTTTTTTGCTAACTTTCATAAGGTCCAGGAAACTAGAACTGTAAGCTTAGTAGCAACTTTGGCCACCAATATATCGAGTAGCAAGGATTGTAATAGGTATAAACAAGCTCCACTAATTGCAATGTCTCTACCACACACCTCCCTCAGACACCGACTGCCTACAAATACTTTCTCCTTGGTAGAGGGGTTGGCAGGTGCATAGCTTTCATCAATAGCGCTATCCTTGGCTTGTTGCAGAATTTTGAATGTTGTAGATAGGCCCTTGGAAATCCATCAAGCCCCTGGCTTCCTTTCCAGGTTTATGGATGTATATGCTCCCATAAGGGATTAATAAGGGTTTATTTTATTTTTTTTTTAAAAACTAAATTACTTTTTAATGGATTTTAGCTTTCCTATGAATCAGATCAGCCTAGCTAGGGCTAAACCTCATAACTCTATCCGGTCTTGCAGGTTTACGCATTGTGGTGACATGGTGACGCATTGTGTGATGCCTATTTCAAGGAAGAATTAACAATCATTTGCTAATGTAATAATAATTTCCCTGGACAGTTGACAGTCATGTGACATGTATGACCAGACTTAAAAACTCAACCAACTCTAATAATCATACATAGTCCACCCAACTTCAGCTCTTCAAGAAGGACAAATCTCAGCATATTCATCTGGGGGTCATAACTTATTCTAACATCCATCTAAATGACTGAGACAGCTTTTTAAATTATATGTGCTATATTTGGGTTGTATGTATTTTTGTTCTTTTTTTGTTGTCAACATTTCAAACAGTCCTTACGTCTAATTCATCTTTGTTTTGATCTGTCTGTGGCTCAAGATATTTTTTTCCATGTTATGGATTTCCCTCACCAACATTATATAGTACCATAAATAGACTTATACATGGACTTCAGAACTTGCAATCTATAAATATTGCTTTATCTGTAACAAGCTCATTGGGACTGATGTAATATACACTCATGTGGGCTAATCGATGATCAATGTTAAGAATTATATTGTTTAGCTAACAATGGCAGCCAATCCAAAATTGGCTTACAAACGTACAAAAATGATATCACTGATAATAAAAAAAGCCCCAATTGTAGTGATGGTGTTCAGAGATCATGGTGCTAGAAAGCTATGGATCCCATTCCCGCCCCTCATGTGTCCAAAAGTCTAAAAACTTCATCCAGACACTGCAGATCTCAGTTTATAAAATTCTTCATTGTTTTAGGTAGTACACTTTTAAAAGTCATGTCTTGGATCTCCACACTCGGATGTGGTTCACCCAAGAATTGGTTTATTTGTAAAGACTTAGCCCATTCTTGGTTGAAACATTTCAAAGTGAAGAGGTGCAAAACGGCACTTCTGTGTGTGTCTGGAACGATAACATTTTTCAAGTTGAGAATATTAGCATGTGGCTGGCTTCTCTGGATCTTTCAATAATCTGTCTTCTCTAAACGGATAAAAGGTTGCTATAAAATTGATTGCCAGAGTTTGCTTTATAATTTTGCTTTTCATTCTATTATATCAAAGAGATTTTCTACTTGTTGAGTTCCTTCCATACTGTAACGCTGGGAGAATTTTCCCTCCTACACAAAACTCTTTAAGAACAACACTCATTCAACTGCTTTCATTCTTGTTTGCCTGATAATACCAAGATCAATGTGCAGTGTGATATAATCCTTTAAATTATCTTAACTGTTTTTTGTGAAATAAATCTGATTTTGCTTATAAATGCACCAGGCACATAGCGTAGATCATCACAACATTTCATGGACAACTCTGGCTGCATTGAAGGTACTAGTACTCAAAATCAGAATGGCACCGGAGCATGCAGGACATGCACTTTGATCAGCTGCTAGCAATTTTTAGAATTGCTCATGACAAATGTATGCAGTACCTGTTACAGGAGTCCTCCAAATTCAAGTGCATGCATATGTTTTACCCCTTAAAGCGTACCTAAAGTCAGAATTTTCACTTTACATAAAAGGGTAGACAACCCTTTTATGTTAAGTAAAAATTCTGTGTCTTTGGTTTTATTAGGCGCATTAGCCTAAGAATGAATGGGAGCGTAAAGCCTCCTACGTCACACAGAAGGCTCTTGGGTGCTCCTTCTGCGCATGCCCAAGCACCTCTTTTTTTTGCTTTGGATGTTTTTGAGTTTAGTTCCTCTTTATGCACTTCTAGACCTCTTTTTGGTGTCCCTCCACACAGTGGGAAAATCTCAGTTACCAATTAAAATGCTATCACCGAACCGACAGCAAATTTTTTTTATAGTATTATGTATTAAAATCGAACAAAAAAGCACAAAAAATCTGACTATAAAGGTTGGAAAAGATAGACTGGATGGAAGTTTAGTGTGCAAACACCCAACTCACAGAGCATACCCTGTGCCGCATAATTAGACATGCCTAATGTGATCGGAGAGGAGCAGAGAGATTTTGTGTTATTAATTGATGACTTTGGGTTGAAAGTCTGCAGCAAGAAGCAATACTCAAGGTGCAAGTTTGAAACAGAAATCAGGCTAAATGGAACCAAGAATAGCCACCTAATCAATTACCATTCATGAGTTCCTATAGACATCATATCGATCCTATAGACAATCATATAGACAGATATTATGGTCAAATGTAATAAAAGATAGTTTTGCTTTTTTAATACTTTTCTTTTCTTTAATAATGCAACTGTTTCTGATAGTTACACTATTAAAACAGTGGACCCTGTCTATGGAAAAAAAATAGTGGTATTATAGCGTTGTCAGACACAAAGTGGAATTAATTGGATGGATTAATTGCTAGTTGTGAGCTTCTCATAACCGTAAATGTATTCATTCTTTAGAAGATTGTCAGTCGTTAGGTACATGCATTTTAAGCTTTTGGCTAAAATTCCACTTTAAAGATGAAAGCACTTTTAAATTGAACCCATAGTAGCAAGTCAACAAGGTGTTGTATATAAAAAACAATCAGATTCTTATTCTTTAGGTGCCACCTGAAAAAATGAATACAAAAAGTTTATTGGATTTTCATGGACAATGCCATTACTCCTCTCCTTTTATAAATGAGCTCTGATGTCCTCTTAGACAACTGCTAATTTATTCTGCCTCTTTAAACATATCACTTGTCTTGTTCCGTGTCAAATTGTGTTTTTGTTGGTCTTAGATAATGGAGACAATATTCCATATGTCCAATAAAGTTGCTCATTAAAGCTATGATGTCATCTTGGGAGGCACAACACGAAGACTAATGCTAATAATTCAAAGGAAGGAAACACAAAATGTGCAATGAAACAACATTTATAGCAACTAATCTGAATTTTACTAGTGTGACTGACATCAGGCTGATCCATGCTAACACATGATTGCTAGCATATGGATTTGCCATGCAGAGAGGAGGAAAGAGATTATAGGTCCGCTAAACAAATACAAGCCTGATGTAAAAAAAAAGATTGATTGATAGCAATTGCAGATATAACTGTAAAAATGTGTTGAAGCCTAGGAGTAATCATAAAGTTTTAGATTAAAGGGATTTTGCCAGAAATATTTTCTTCCAGTTTGCAAGAATGTTCCAACCAACTGAATGTCACAGAGTGGATATTAATTTCCATTATCTTTAGAGAACCGATCATAGCTTTATGAGTATTTCAGGTGCCGCCCCTGCCTCATTATGTGTAAAGCTTAACCTAAGTCGCCACCATGGCAAAATATTAGGTTGATGTAGTCCCAAAACTGCTGTTTCCTCCTTTACATAGGAGGCAATAGTGGTCCATCAGATGTGGTGTAATGGGCTATGTTCTCCTAGAACAGGGGTCGGCAAACTTTCATGGCCAATAGGCCATTTCAGGGGTGGGGGGAAGCACACTAGGCCGGACTCTGAGTCACGCCCTAATGGTTCTGCCCACCACCAGCGAACGCCCCCTGAAGTGAAATCCCTCTCCTCCGTATGCATTGTGGAGGGGAGGGATTTCCCTTCAGGGAGCTTTCCCTATTTACAGCCCCGACGGACGTATCAACACCGGCTGCGGTAAATAGGGGAGCAACTGCAAGGCAGCTCCAGAGCTCCAGCGGCTCCGGTAGTTCCTAACGCTCCCAGGCCGATCCGCCAGCAATTAGTTCCGGCATTAGGCCTGATCGGCCAGGGGGCGTTAGGCCGGGACAAACTACAGGCTAGGCGGTATCTGGCCTAAAGGCCGGAGTTTGCCTACTCCTGTCCCAGAAGGTACAACCTCACACAACAGTATAATTTTATTTCATGGCGGCAAGAACCCGGAATATGTTGCAGATTTGCAATCTTTCGAGATTGTTTCTTTTCTTTTTTTCATAACAATATTTATTTAGATTTTCAGAGAAAATATGAAAGCAAACAATGATTTGATATCAACAAGTAGTAGCAGTATCAGAAAAATAACAGCAGCTACAACATTCGCTGTGATGATAAACCAAATAGGGAAAGGGGTGATGGAGGTGTGGGATGGGGAAATGGCAGAGTAGTGTCTGAACTCATTCATGCAGTGGGGATATGTTTCTGTGCAAGATACTCACTCATCTGTGCCCTATCTGGGGGTCCCAGCCATCATATTTGGAGAAAGGTAGAAGGAGTAATCAGGACCTCCAGCCAGATTAATTATAGACCCAAGCAGTGGGGGAGATCCTGTGAATACGTTACAAAGTGCCTCTGTAAGCGTCCCCCGCGCACAATCCTTTTCTTTTTTAATTGCAAATTGGCTTACCTTAAAATCATTTTAAATTCTCTGCACAGCATTGTGCTGAAAAACCAAAACAATGAAACAGGAGTGCTATTCTTCTAGAGATAAATTACAGTGACAGTCGCCCTTGGACAGACAGAGTTTTAATGGCTAGGCCACAATGTATACATTTTTACAAAAAGCCTGGAAATAAAGCTAATGAACCCACTACATCTAAGGACTAGTAAGCTATAATATATTACATTTTGTTTTTTTGTGCTTAGATACATATTTTTATATGTTATATTTTTATACATATAGTATTTTCCCTGCCTTTGTTTATGAAAATTGCTGGCAAATACCAATCATTGAGTCTGTGGTCAACTCAGCAATACATAATCAATGAACTCACACTTTGTCCTAATAAGCTCAAGCATCTTGTAGCTTGTACAGCACAGAGGAGGAGAACTCATGTTGTCAGTCACAGCTTATATATCCAAGACACCTCTGCTCTTCCTGTGACAGTTACCTTTTGTTGCTTTCTGGAGGTTGACATTTGTTTCTGCTGGTAGACATGCTTCAGGACCAGGGGAAGGGTTCAGAGATGGAAATTAAGGTTTAGCTTTTGACTTTAGACAAAAACATTACCATACAAAACCAGTTATCATGCTGCTTATGATGCTTATTTCGGAAGACGATTAACTTAATTCAAATTGGTTTATGGAGCAGATTATCAGGGTGCTACTAAGTTGGCATGCATGGGAAATGGAAAGATTTTCTTTAAGGTAGCATTCTGGGGTCATAACCTGGAAATGCCATTTTTCATATCTTTGTGTTACACCTGCATCTGCAAACAATACTTATTTTGTTAGTCAAAAGCATTTGCAATCATCTTCTTTCTTGAAATGTTTAATTTCCAACACACCCTTTGTTCAGCGTGGACAATGGCTTGAGTAAAATATCACGTAGAACTTTGTATTGCAGACACTCCATAATGGGATTTCTTCTAGCGTTTTCTATCCATGATTACGGCCACCTTCTTTTCAAACAGTTAGAGTTAACTGCTGTCTGTTTGTGGCTAGCACATCTATTTAACATACGCAGGCAATATTGCAGGTAGAGGAAGTGTCACTGGAAGCGAAAGACACAAGCAGATGGTAGTCATGTAAAAACCAGGGGGCTAACAGAGAAAAATTAGACATATTCTCTGCTAAAAAAACATAACAAATGTGCATATGTTTTCCAGATGTGTGCCTTTCATCCAATTGACGACAAATATTGTAAAGTATTTCAGGTTTTGTTAATGGATGTTACCCACATGTGTTACGCAACCTTTCGCGTGAACTGCCATGACCCCATGCCAGCCATAAATTTGTCATTATTGATAAGAGTCATTGTACGATAGCAGGGCACAGATGATCATTAGGTGGTAGAAAATGGTAAATCGAGACATGTGCACTGCTAGGATTGCTGCTTCAGATCTTTTGCATTCATAAGGAAATTTTCGTTTTTTCCATATTTTATGGTTAGCTCATACAGCTGCTGTTACAGCTTTATTTCACCAGTGACGATTAACCCATTACAAGCAGCATTCTTTAATTCCTTTGAACTGAAGGAGTAAAGTAGGTACTACAGAATACTTTGGCATATTCTAGCCAAATTTGACAGTACAAATGCCCATACAGCAGCCGAAGGATTAACTTGGGTTACTTGTAGACACACATGTAACTTTTTGGAAGGATAAGAAAGGAGCCAATTAAGACTGTAAAGCAAGCACATTGGAATGGTAAAATCTACAACTTCTTTGGGTTAAAAAAATACACACCTAAACCATCATAACAACAAACAATTCAAATAAAATTTTAGCAGCTATAAATGAACTTGAGGGCTAAGTTACTGTAGTCTTTTAAACATGCCTATACAGATATGAGGTTTGCATTTCCTTACCTGCTGCTTTGCTCAAACCAATAAGCCTCACTCATTATTCCCCAAAACATAAGTTAACGGGTCAAAATGACCATAATATCTGTGTATTACAAATAATTAATTTGTACAATATTTAACCATAGCATCAAAAACATGAACATAATTATATCAAAAAATTATTATAACATAAAAATAACATCACATCGGATACTGAGATAATAAGGTTGCGGGTCTTCAAAGGCATTAACAGCATACCCAATGACCTTGAACCTGAAACACCCCTGACATTGTTGTTCCAAGGCACAGTGCACCACCTTGGAAACAATGTCAATTACCCAAAGCTCCTCTTAAGGCATAAGACTTATTGGGTCACTACAGTTTATTACCTTAATACTTAGGAGACACCAAACTGAAGATGGGCGCCCCACCACCTAATCATACCACCCAAGTTACTGTCCAGGAGGACCTCAAATCACAGTTCTACTCACTGTGAATGCCTATCTGTTCTTAATCCAAATATTCACCCTAACACTCACCTGCCTGTCTCTCCTCAGTCATTCAAGGCCTACCCCCATGTTCTTTTCTGATGTTCCAAACCTAATTTTACAACAAACCTATTGGGAGGGTGGACTTGTCAAGTGGCTGTGGGAAGATCAAGTTCAGCACTTCCATTAATCTTAAAGAGAGCCCCAATTCCCTCTTCTTAGACACAAAACAGTCAATACATTTTCCTATAGGATATTTTACCTAAGGCTTAAGGTTCTGCTATATTCATACAATGTCAAAATCTGGAGCTCCTAAAGCTCAGACCTATAACGCCGAAAATCTGGCAAAGTTTGAGGTCAACCTACAACTAATTGTCGGGATAGGGTGGTCCACCTCTAATATTTATGAGCACTTTAAAAAGTATGTAAAGGCAAACTGCTGTAAAAGGTTATAATTTTGGAACTGGAGCTGATATTGCTGGCATGTTTTTAAAGGTTTGTGTTTTGGGCTATTATCATGACCCCAACTTTTTATTATCTTGATTAATCCCTTTAGCTTGTGATATCAGGCATATATGCAACCTGAAATGATCATCATCATTCCAAATCAGTGATTTAGTAGGCGGTAATGAAAGAATAAATGTGGCAGCCCTGAAACTTGACCTTAGAAAAAAAATATTAGCTCTAAAAATTTGTATCAAGTACTTATAAAACCCAAATTTACATTTTTGGTTTCTCCTGTTGATCTCATAACATTCTGTTATTTTTGATACATACATCTCAATTTTATTTTAGCTATTTTATCTTTTTGCAAGGCAAATAACATTTTATACACATGATAAGGGATCTTGTCTCCAATATATATTCAGAAAAAAAAACTTCTGTCTTGAGTTATTTGTTTCCATAAATGTGCTGATAGCTATCATCTTATCTTCTCTGTCATCTTTTACCTTGTAAAGTTTTGTCCTCCTTTACCTCGTAGGTGCCAGGCATCATACTGTGCTTCATTACATGTTACACTTTGAAGTGTTGAGTTTTCTGACATCAAGAACTGAAAAATTATTTATTCTTAAGTGTTTCATACACACTATAAAGAGTACAATCCTACTCTCTTGAATGGCAGAATGGTAACAGAGATCAAATTTGTGCATTGGGCTGTTATATACAAGTTTTTATTAGACGCCATCTTTGCTCTTCTTTTAGCTGTAACTCAAAGAGATAAAATAAGCAGCAAAAATAAAAAAATAGATACTTGGTGATACTCAGGTATCTCAGAGCTCTACAATGCAATCAGATCTAGTTTTCTCATTTTTCCCCCATGCTGATTGGAAATTTAGAAAAAAGTTTCTCATTGGTTGCTTTGAGAAGTTTTCAATTACAGGACTCAAGAGCCACATTTTGGATTTTAGTATAAATAGAGTCACTTTCTGACCCTTTAATAACCATTCCTTACTTTTAATGGTGGTTGGATAGTGTCATTCAGGGTCTATTCCAGGTCAGATCAGAGCTATTCCAGCCGAAGACTGAAACTTCAAATCTGAGCTCTCAGTTGGCATGCTGTGATCAACTTTTGCAAAAGGCTGCAGACAATGTCAGAAATGAATTTGTGACTGTTAACCAAGTGAAATCACAACAATTTGTTCTGGTTATATATAACCATAACAATTTTTTCCTATTATGGCATCAAATTGTATCTGCTTTCCCAGCACATTTAGAGGATAACAGAACAAAAAAATGGATGCTGTCCAAGCTAAGGAAATCATTTTAGTGATTTTTCTCCCAAAATATTCACTTTAAACCTTTTTATAAAAAATGAGGAAAGGGGAGACTGATTAAATCTCTTCAGCCATATTCTCTCTCTATATATTGATGTGAATATTTTATGTATTTCATTCACTTCATTTACTGTTTTCTATTTGAGAAATATGTGAATCCTGGCCCTCAAGGACTGATGTTGAGCATCCCAGCAACATGTAATAAAGATATTATAGGCTTTATAAAAGTATTGGTTATTCTTGCTATAAGTTGTCCTTTCCATTACTGCAAACTGCTTATTTTCAATTAAAAACTTTCGAAGGACCACATACAATATAATCTCCTGTGAAGACATTATTTATGAGGTTAAAACATTTAAAGCAAAGAATAAGGGCAAGAAAAGGTCCATTTATCAAGTCTCCTTAGATGTTTACTTGTTTCATAATGTTATCCTTTATGTCTGCGTATAGATCTGTGTTTTGTCCTTAACATGTTCAATGTTATGTTGATATACTACCTCCAAACATCCACTACTATTTCAGTAAAATAAAAGTTTTTTAGAGTTAGTTTTGAAGTCTCCTACTACACATTTAAGGTCACATCTATCACAAAATTGCTGCTTCCATAAAAGCTTTCACAGAATGAATTGCAAGCTTGTCCAAATACTATGTTATAGTATGTCTTTGAATGTTTTCTTTTACAATCTGTTTTAATGTTGTACGTGATATTGTTTTCATATGTATGTGAAAAAGTTTCAACATCTTTTTGGAGAATAATTCTATATTGTAGCTATGAAGGTTCATCATCTCTTCTATTATGTAAAAATAGCTGGGAGGATAATGAACCTTCAATGTTAGATAAATGTCTTTTGAATTGTGCATTTGTTAATTTGGCAATGTATTTATTGTATTAAAGTAGATCAAAACACAAAGCAGGTTAATGAATTAATGCTGAAGCTGGCTTACAAAAAGCCCGTCATTAATTATTTTTCTCTCGACATTTCACTACAGTCTAGACCCATATCTTCCATTTTATTCACCCTCGAAGAAGAACTTCCATAAACCTGAAATGCATTGGCTCATCCTGTATTATATATTGTTATTATAGCATATTATATAAATATATATTTATTCTCATTAATAATTCAAAATTATATTTGTTTTTAGTATTGTAGCTTTAATTTTTATATGCGTGGGCATATAAATATCTTATATAAAGATCATTATCTAGTAACTGCTTCATTTTTTACAAATATATTCAGTCATTGTAATCTTTCTTTTTTAATTTTTGTAACCATATATTAGGATCTTGTTGAAGTTTAATTCAACTTTCACTTTTATTATTGTGTTACTTTTACTAGGAAAAGGAAAAATGTGTGTGTGTATGTGTGTCTTAAATGTTTTATAATGTTTCCTTTTTGTCTTTAACAAACTGTTCTTTGTTTACTTGATTAATGTTACAAATAGTAAAAATTGAAAATTCTATAAGGTTATAATGATAATGTAATGTTTTATTGGATAATTATTAGCTTAGCGTTTCCTGTATTATTGTGATTTATAGTTTCTGAATCACTAACAACTATAGTAATTGCACTTAAGAGGGCCACAAAAAATGTTGGATGTTCCACAAAGAGAATGTATCTTGTAGCATTTAAACATATAAGGATATTTAGAAGGCCCCTATAAGACAAAAATAGAATAATGAATGAGGTTAAATGATTTCCCAAAGTTAGTAGTATGATAAATACAGTGAATTTACATTACATCTGCACATACCTCGGGATATTCTATCTGCAAAGCTCAATTGTTTTCTTAGCAATAGAATAAAGTACCACAATTTCCTATGGGACCATGGGGTTGGCCCTTTTTTGAAAAAACAATAGGTAGTGGGCAGGACAACCCTAAATTTTCTTTGCAAAAATAAAAGAATGTGGGAATCCAAGGGGGTTTGGCCCTGTAAAAAGAGCCTTTAAAGGGCCAGTTTTTTTGTTTAAAAATAGTGAGTAAGTTTTCAAACTGAGCTCCAGAAAAAATACAGAAATACAAAACATATAAAATAGATCTTTTGCTTGCAAACAAGTTTGTGTTTCTTGCAATCCATGCCTTAAAGTGGAACTAAACCTGAAAATGAAAACAAGTATGAGCAGGCAGGTTCTTTAATGTGAAGTGGACAGGTGATGTCTTTACAATAAAAAAAAACTTACCTGTCTGTTCACAATCATCTCTATAATGCACGCAGAGCTGCCAGGATTTGATGGGAGGGCTAGAAAGTCTCCAAAAAGAGTACAAAATGACCTCCTTTAGCCTCTTCTCATCGATCATCTGTATGTAAGTTCTTTCAATAAGTCCCAGTTTTAGAGGACGTTTTAGGAGCCATTTATACTTGTGGATTACAACGTGTGCTTAAAAAATGCATTATTGCATTGCACTTGTTCTATATGCCGCAAGGCGCGGTGACCTTTATTGCAAATAATACCCCATTACATTGTACAGTAGAGCACAATGTGCTGCAAAATACCATATCAACATACTGTGGGTTGTGTGCTACCCCACCAAAGGATCATATATATGTTTTCATACTAACTGCATGCTGTATTGTATGTTACATGTTTCCTTTACTACACTGAACATTTAGGTGTGAATTGATCCCCAATGTTCACATGTCTGATCTTAGAGACGCTGCAGACTGCATTAAAGGGATCCTAGACTTCATCAGTGACCACTGTATGACCACTAATTAAGGTATAGGCATGAATAACCCTTCCACTACCACTGCCATGGCTGTGTTACAGTGGAACAGGACTAAAACATTTTGTTTTATTTTATTCATGCCTATGGTTTTTTGTAAATGTAGAATTGATCTGAGCACATACAGTATGTCTGGGTGGGTGGCTCTGAGGATGTCCCCTCTACCAGTGCCTGGGCTCACCTTTCTTCTTTGTTAGCACTCATCTAAGGTTTGACAAATTTGTCTTTGTTCAGTTTGCTGACAGTTCACCTGATTTCTTCAATACTTCATACAGCATGGGTCAGCCCATTAACCTTTCTGGCGGTATTCCCGAGTATGACCTTTGATTAACTTTCAGTATCAAAAGCAGTAAACCCAAGCCACACTTGCTATGACATTGTAGTGGGTTTACCTAATCCCCTCCGACAATGCCCACCCGGCATCTGTGTCCCCTGGCTTCGTATCCCCGGCGTGATCAATGGGTTGTGAGAGCGTAAGGCAGCGGTGGGCTGGGTGGCTTAACCTGGCAAGAAATTTAAAACAATGTACCGCTTTGACATTCAAAATTACTGACCTAATCAGACCGCTAGGGAGGTTAAGCAAGGTGACTTAAACTCAAAATTTTTACTTTACATAAAAAAAAAGGGTAGACAACCCCTTTTATATCAAGTAAAAAAAACTATTTTTTTAGGTGCAACCCCTTCCCATGGCAATCAAAAAAGAATGGCAGCACAAAGCCTCCTGGGATACCTACATTATGCATCCCGGGAGGCTGTTGGATGCTCCTTCTGCACATGGCCGATCTCTGGTATCATGAGGCCCCCTAAATATTCACCCCCAAGTGAGTACATACATATTAACCTTTACACATTCCTAAAAAGGGTAAATGAAACCTAGAAATAATAACACCACCTAAGAATAAAATCCTTTATTAATACTTTTTTTAACTAATACTTACCATTGCATGATCCAGCGATCTGTATAGGACTGGAGCCCACAATGGAAGATCCCTCTATCCAGCAATCTGTAGATCACAGATGTACAAACTTACTCAGTGCTGTTTGGACCACTTGGAATTTTGTTGCAGCAGAGGCAACAGTCAGTTCCCTACAGAAAAGCAAGCTTATGGTGGGATCAAGGGACTTCTAAATATACTTTAAGTGGTATATTAAGGAGACCAAAAGGGGGAACAGATTAAAGTGGATGATTGTTCAGGTTTACATATAAGTTTAGGTCCTCCGTAGTAGTGTGGCCACTAAAGAAGACCTCTTTGTGTTACATCACAAACAGTTTAGAAGAAGGGGAGCAATATCAATGAATGCCATAGGACCCCTGTAACAAAGACATGGTATAAGAACCTGCACTGTATTAGTAATTTATTTTTATCAGCTGAGCTGCAGTATTATTAATAATATTAATTACAATTATAATAATAATGTCACAAGCAATATATTTACTGAAATGTATTGTTTTTAAAAAGGAAACAATTCCGATTATGATCATAAATAATGTATTAGCTTGACTTCAAAGCACATAACTGGATACATGATATTTATTGCTCCAGAGCTCCAGACATTGCGCAGTTGCGTAACCTGTCCATGTTTCGATCAGAATTTTTAATTGCACATATTTACTGTAAGCATGGCAAGCATTTCAAAGAACCCAAAGGTCCATTTCTCAATGGATCACATACCAACATATGTAAGCTGTTTATAAATGAAATGCAAACACAACAACAAATGAATATTTTAATGCAAGTAAATGGCAAGAAATTTTTATTAAGTAATAGTCATCTGGCTCATTGAGCAATAATACTGACAAAGCCTCAGTTCCACGAATTGGCCTTGCCATAAATATGACACAGATTGCTATTATTCTTGTTGTGCTGCCCCGAAGAATAAAAATAGTTTTACTTTTTTAATGTTTCTTGTCCCTGCAGCCCGCTAGAGAAGCCATTTGCAAGGAGTACCAATTTTGCTGATAAATAGGAATTTATAATATAGGAACCTTCAATCTAGAAGTTGTGTTTTATATCTTCTTTTTCTGCAGCAGCTGCTCCCAGGTGCTGCTGGAAGGTTTTAAAGATTTCTATTAACTAATACTGATGAAGCCTTTATTATGCAACTAGCAAGCTAGACTTTGTTCTTGCCAAAACAACTACCTTTAATGAGTGTGGTTGATGGGTGCCCTACAAATGTTTTATCCTCGGGGTCAAAAAACTGCACCCATTCCCTTTTAACAAAAAATATGGTTTTGTATGGCGTGGGATTAGGAAATCATATGTGTCAAAATATACCGTGTCTATAACCCAGGTGTGTACATCTGTCATACCTTGTCTGGGAGTAATTCTTGTATGGCATATGTTGTGTCTACTGCCTGTGTACTGGTATAACTGACTTTAAAGGAAACTCTTCTGTCACTCTATCAAGATCATGGGCTGCGCTGATCAATGAATGCAGCGCCGGCTGCATTCATTGATCAGCTCAGTGTGCGATCCCCGGCACTAGAGGTTAAATGGGGACAGGTCTCCCCATTTCAAACCTCAAGTTCTCTTTTATTGGCATGAATGGGGATGCACTAGAGGTTTTGAATGGGGGTTACTTGTCCCCATTTAACCTCTAGTGCCAGGGATCGCAAACAGGATCCCCAGGGCTGCAAGAATGATTGCAGCTCTGAGAATCCACTGCTATCCCTGGCACTAGAGGTTAATTTCTCCATTGAGAGTTCTTCTGCAGTTCCACTGCTTACCCGGGCACTAGAGGTCAATTACCCTCTAGTGCCTCGGGGATCGCGAAAAGGAGGATTCCCAGGCAATCCTGTGAATCCTCGTGTAATAATTTCTTCGATCTTCCAAAGCTTTCGTGAATTCAGTTCACCGAAATTTCATGGAACCATCGGAAGTTCAAGAAAGTTTTTGCTCATCCCTACTGGTCACATACATCTTGCAACATTTTCATCAGCAAGCAAGTGAGGCTATCCAGCTAGCGAGTGTCAAAAGTTGTTTTCCTTGCTCATTATAGTAATCTTGTCATTGGCATGATCTCTTCACCGGGTCCTAAAATATATGATTGTAAAAGGTCACTTTATATGTAGTATTATGAAAGTACATTTGGTATCCTCCTTCACTAATAGTTAATTAAGTAGAACTAGTGGTTAGTTTTTGGTGATTTTTTTTACTAATATAACTTACACTGTATGTTAAACAAGAAGAAAACGTAATAAAATACTTCAAGCTTAGTGTAAGGAATGAAGCTAGAATGTTTCAAATAAATCTGTTTTTCATATTTTAGAAATGTCTGTTTAGCAAAGCAAAAAATGCTGCTGATGATTTACTGCTAACATTTTATGTGCTCGTTTTAATGTTCCTCTCTATCCCGTCCAGCTTGCCGATGATCAGGGATTGGTTTTGATGACAACTGTTGCAATGCCTGTGTTTAGTAAACAGAATGAAACGGTAAGTATGGCGAAATCTGGTCAGTACATTTTCATTTCAAAATTCTTCAAATTTCTGTATCGGTTGTTTTTTAACAATTTTTGCTATGTATCATTTTTCATCATGTCAACTACTATTTGGCATCTTTAATTTGCAACCAATAAGAACATTTTTTTCTTTTGCTTTTTTTCCTTTATACACCTCTTAACAGAATTACCATTAGTATTGCATGGGCAATAGTGGTATTGTTATTTCATTCCTAGAGCGCCATTATTATGGAATGGTAAAGCTATGTTAGGAAGGACGATCTGCACTAATACTGGAGATGTTTGGATTGGCATTAGTGGGGTACTCCGTGCTAATGTCCTAGTCTGCACAGCACAGTTGTTATTTATCAGTTATTCACTAGAAGCCCAAATAAGAGTTCACACTTTTCGTAAAATTTGGAAAACCACAAGAACATACTGAGTTTAGATTTCCACATTATAGCCCTGTGTAGAAGTACACCTCATATAAATTGTTGCATTTTTTAGTATATTTAAACAAGCAAAGATTACATTTCTATTTTAACACTGCCTACAGCTAAAAGTGATATACCTGAACAAAAGATACATAAACTTGACGTGATGTAATAATTCTCATAATCCGATAAGACAAAAATGCAGAGCTGTCATGTAGAAAAAATAATTACACCACTACATTTACCACTCCTTTGCAATCCATGAAATTACAAACATGAAATGATTGCACCAATTTAACCATGCATGTCTGAAGCAAAGCAGGACTACAGTTTCCTATTAAAAACATAGGCAAGGACTCGGCTTTTATATAACGATCAATTAAAGGTAGAATTCCTTGGCCACAATACCAGTAGATTGAAACCAATGGAAGACAACATTCACAACATTCAGAAGATTCTCAACCAACTATAAAGCCTGTTATTCAAATCTTATCATTTGGTGGTCTGTAGATGCTTCATGGCCTTGGCAGCTTGTAATATCCAATTAAATATTCATTATATCAGTGTGATAGATGGGAATGTGGGGCCAAGTTTCTCAAAGTTGAAACTGAACCAGAAATTGATGTTTCATTGAGATAAAGATCTTAAACAACACTAGCAAGTCCAAAAGAATTGTGTGTGTGGGGGGGGGAATGACTAACATAGTTAAAGTATTACTGGAATTGAATCGTAACACTTGCTTACATTAGTACACTTACTAATGGTACACCAAAACATCTGATATTTTGGAAAATATATTTTGGAAAATAAATTATTGAAATGGTTCTGATGTTCATACTTAAGTATTTTACCTTTAGCTGCAGGAACTGTTTAAATGGGATTTTTTAGGCTGCTTCATATTGCGTTACTTTGGCATAACATAGGTTGCATATTACAATTCTTGGCAAGGAAAGAAGAGGTTTTCATGGGCAACCATATTGATATTATTCCAGTATGCTTCATGTTCGGTTACTTCTTGGAAGAATCTAGCAGTGGCCTAAAATAGGGCTGGCATAATACAAACCCATAGCAGAGACAAAGAAGGGGTCTTTCTTAATTCTAATAATAATTCTATCAATGAAACAACTTATCAAGCTATTCTCAGCCATTATTTTCCCAAGAAATGATTAGTTGTGAGGAATGGACATATGGAATGGAATGCCATACCCGTCATTTTACCAGCTTAACTGGGTTAGCCATTCAAAATCACAAAGGTGTCTTTAACATTAAAAAATCCTAGCCTAATGTATGCCCATTAATCAAATAATATAATGAGTAGGTGCCAGGTTGAGTTTATGTTGTCACATTGCAACTACATAGGGATTAGAAGGGAACGTCACTAACATTATTCTCTCTTTGATCCATGCCAGTTCAGAAGTTATACTCATCCTCTGGCAAAGAAATAACCATTTATTGACTCAAGTAGCTCTTAATTCAAAATCACACATAGATCAGAACCCATACATAGTTACATAGTAAATCAGGTTAAAAAAAAGTCCTTCAAGTTCGACCACTAGGAAAATAAACACATCTCAGATATAAAACCCTATGGGCATAGTTGATCCACAGGAAGGCAAAAAAAACAGTTTGTTATTTTTACTTTAAAGTCTTAATCCCCAGTTTTATTCTGTGCTTCCAGAATTCATCCAGCTTTTTCCTAAAGCAATCTATAATAGTTGCTGAAACTACTTCCTGAGGGAGCCGATCTTAAAGTAAATAGTTGGGAAGAGAGACAAATAACATAAACTTCGCCTGTTGCCCCAATTTTTTCTGCAACTTACAATACATTTTTATAGAGAACTATATTTTTAAATTAAATTTTAAAACAATATTCTAATAATTTGCTCTTTATATTATTTTATGCTTTTACCCAGTTTGAATTACGCACAGTTAGTTTTAGCGGTTACAAAATGCCCCCAGTACTGATACCCTCTGTTCTCCTACAGAGCTTTTTATTTATCTATAAAAAAACAGAACTTAAAGCCAAAGTCTGTTGTATCATTATCTGGCGATATCTAGTTACCATACAAAACTGTGCTGTACAGCAAAAATATAATTGCAAAACCTGGTGAAAACAAAGACCCGAGACAATTTACAGTGCTGGCGAGGTTTAAGAGCCTTTACAAAGACTTTGAACTTTTTAGATGAACAATTCTCAGACATCTGGTGCAGGCCGCAATAAATTTTGTTGTTGGCGCAAATGAAAAAAACGTAAGTGATATAAAGTGATTTTAGGCTGTTAAGATTTCATTTTAGTGCAATGAAAAGAAGGAAGTTTGGGTTACCTCACCTTTGAATTGCTAGAAGTGCAGATTCCGTCCTCTTAAATGAACATTGTCTAACGTCATTACTTTAAATCCATATGTACAGCAAACCTTCTGGTGGTCAAGGGAAAAAATGGATTGTTCCCTAAAAATCAATGTCATCACATACATTCTGAAGAACTGTGGTTGACTTTTGGATTGTGCAACCTGTAAATATTTTTATTGATTAAGAGTCCTACAAAAATTCCAGACTTTATTAGCTGTCACAGATTTGCAATGCATTGTAATGTAGAGCATGTATTTTATAGTCTTTTTTTTAGTGGCTGACAATATGAGCTTTTATGTGCTCAGCACTCCTAAACACACGGTATGAGTAACCTTTAATCTGATATCTTTGGTGGACAAAACCTTAAACTCTTACTTCTTTCAGTACCGATAATTTGCAAACACTGTGCAGGATACATTCAGAGCTGAAGGAGGGTCAAGTGCTAATAACACTTGTTTAGCAAGTTGATTTATTAAAGCTGAACTCCAAGCAGAACAAAGAACATAGTAATGTAGCTCTATAACTCTTTAAAATTAAAAGTATTTTTGCAAGTAGTGAAAGAGCCTAAATCTGATATGGTATCAGTCTTAAATTTCTTAAACAGCATAGCTTACAGCAGAGGTGGAAGAATCGGCAAAAGAGCCAATCGGGCGTGCTATAGTGCAAGGAGCATGATAAAAAAGTTGGATGAATTCTAGAAGCACAGAATATACCTGGGTATTAAAGTTTTAAAGTAAAGATAACAGAGACTGTTGATCCAGGGAACATCCGATTGCCTCATGGAATCAGGAAAGAATCCTTTTCCCCTATAGGAGCAAATTGTACCAGGGGTTTTTTTTTGCCTTCCTCTGGATCAACTATGTCCCTTGGGTTTTATACCTGGAATATGTTAAATCCCCTAGTGGTTGAACTTGATGGACTTATGTCTTATGACTTATGTATGTAACTATGTAATAATAAGCATTTCTAAAGCTAAGGATCACTTATTACGTAGATGTTAACTCATGAATACACTAATGGCACTTGGTTGGTTGCGTTGCTTGCTTTTATCAAGTCATGGATTATCAAATTAAGAAATAGGCTGGGAGAGGGTGGACCTTTATCTTAAAAATGTAGAATTATCATTTATCCTATAGCTTGCAGGGCTCCTGTTCTTTACTTTTCGAGCAAGACAAAAGAGGGTAATGGGGCAAATGTGATTCTAATGAACAGTTGGCAGCCCATTTAAAATAAGTCCGAGGAATCCAGGCGTGCTGGCAACTACTCAAATTCTTAATGAACGCCTAGGCTCTGTTGTATTGCATGCTGATGAAGGCACAACATGGATGACTTTCGGTGAAGGCCTCTTACGCACTTGAACTTCAATACAATGCCAGGCACATATTTTCTAACTAAAACATTTGGCAGTGATAAAAACTGTGGAAATTCACATAATAATTGCAATCATAAATGTGTCAGATCTTCCTTGACGTGTTGTAGAAACACGTATTTGTTGATTGCCACTGATACATTTCTCATGTTGGACCGTTTTTCATCCGAATGAAGAAACAAAAACTTGACAGCTGTTTTTTCTCATTCTATTTTCATTCATATCCATCAGTGTCTATGAAACGCCGGCACAGCAAAGCTGAAAGTCATCTGTGCGCTGTAATAGATTTATGACAACATGAAAATAATTAGTGTACGCCTGTGATGCTTTACCAATAGATGTTTACCTTAGTTTGATGCCTGTTTTTCTTCATTTCTTGTTTTGTGCAGAGATCAAAGGGGGTTCTCCTAGGTGTGGTTGGCACAGATGTTCCGGTGAAAGAACTTCTAAAGGCCATTCCTAAATATAAGGTAATACTTAATAAAAAGATGTTCACCTATTTACAGGATGTGAGTAATGTCCCACTATTGAAGGAATGTTCAAGCTAGTTCACATGGACATGAAGACTTCCAACCAACTCTACCCATCAGTTTTTTTTTACAAGAGAGCAAGTCAGCATAAATACCTCTTTATCTTTATGCAAAAACATACCAGCTATTCACATTTCCCACAACGGTCATCAGAAAAACAAGAAACAAAATACTCTTTAAAGTGATATTATTCTCATGTTTGTTGTAAACTATTTTTATGTGCTGGTACATTTTTGCTCAAAGAACAATAGTTATCTTTAATAGCCTGCTCTCAGCAAAAAACTGTGGTGCAACATTACACACCATATAATGCAACACATGGACTTTATAGATCCTGACAAATATACCAGAGAAACCCCATCTGTATCTTCAGACTTTGAGATAGAAGGGCAAAATGTTAGTGAGAGGATATGGTTAGTGTTTCTCAACCAGAGCTCCATGGAACCCTAGGGTTCCTCTAGAGTTTGCTAAGGGTTCCTTGAGCAATGAGCAACTCGGACCTTTCAAGTCAGTTACCATTGACACCAATGATTTTTTTGGCTATCTGTAAGCATTCTTCTCACTAGCCAGCAATGCAGGAGGCATTCTTCCTACATTTTAGAAGAGATTCCCTGAGATCTGAAGTTATTTCTAGGATTTCCCATGCTAAAAAGGTTGACAAATGCTGATATAGGTGAATTTCTTTGGTATGGTTATCTGGATCAGCGATCGCCAACCCGTGGTCTGCAAGAAAAATTTGGTGGTCAGCAGCTCCGACCGCTGCACCCCTTAGTGAGGTCAGGAGAAGAAGCTCGCTGGGAGGGCGCACCCGCCAGAGCCGCAGACCATACTGACGCCAAACAAATCACAGGCTCAGGGAAGTGGTCAGGTTGTGTTTCTTGTGTCTCAGGCTCAGACCTGTGATGGGGGAGTGGACGGGTTCTGGTATCATGACGTCACTCTGGGGGGGGAATTTTTTCCCCTTTGAGTGACACCCGGCTCCCGTCGCATGCGTGGTCCATTTACTGGTCCATGGGTCCGAAAATGGTTGGCGATCACCTATCTAGATCACTGGCTTACATCATTTGTGCAACCACATTCCTTTGGATAGAAGTTTTTGGCTGTCACCATATTGGCATACCTAGTGGCTTTCTAATATTGTAGCGATAGATAGAAAATAAATCCCACTTCTTATGGTTGGACCCTGTACCATATTGATATACCTAATTATGTATATAAATGATCCAGTTCTAAAATTGGAGTATTGGATTTTGCAGAAAATACATCCCATTCCTTATGGCTGTACCCTGTGCCATGTTGGTAAACCCAGTAAAGTATATGGATGAATATTGGACAAAATAAATACCCTACTCTTGGTGCCCATACATTGAGCCAAATAGGTGTGCCCAATAAAATATATGGATGAATACATTTTTTTCAGTATTAGATTTAGAAAAATCCATCCCACTCTTGGTAGTCAAATAAAATTTTGCTGGTTCTGAAGATTCATGGCAAAAGCTAAACACTTTAAGCGTTGGATACTGGAAATGATCTGTTCTCTATGCTGCCACTGTGTTTATCTGCAAACCTCCCTGCATACAGTTGGATGTTGTTTTCTGCCCATATAAATCACGTATATCTTGAAATGCCTTAAACGCTGCCACAGGATTACTTGTTAATAAAGGTGGCTTATTTTGCTTTCTAGCATTTACTGAATTACTGGATAATCAATGTCATCAGATAATAAAAAATGATTTTGGAGGTGTTGCTTTAGAATATAAACAAGTATCAAATGTGCCCCTATTATAATGGTGTGTATGCACCCCCTCGCCAGGCCTGTTCTCTGCTGAGTGTTCAATAAAACATTCCTTTTAGATATACGGGAAAACCAGATGGACATAGAACTATATGAATGGATCACAGGTGTTCTGCAGTGCCTGGCTCTTTCCCCGGGTGTTGTAAACTACATGTGCTTTTTTCCTCATATGTCTTACTTATAACCTTCCATAAACAAACTCAGAGAAATGCTTTTTAACTCTGGAAAGTTTATAGTTAATGTAATTGTGACCAGCGATGGGATTTATATTAGCAGATATACTAAACATAAAAAAGAGAAGCTTGAAGAACACTGAAAGTCATGAAACTTTTCTTTATATACGTATTTGTGGAAGGTCACCTGCTCGGGGGTAGAAGTATCATTTTGTAGTGATATTACTTTAAACATATAGAAAATACAGAAACAAATGTAGAAATGTTGTATTGTAAATGAAATAACCAATGCATTTCATTTGTGATTTCCTCATTGTATTAATCCAATGCAAAGAGTAAGGAATGGTAACAAAGTTACTAAGTTTCTAACAAAGTCCTATTACTATCTGACATTTACACTACTACTGGACACTCCATTTTCATTGCAGTGTATAATTCTTTAGAAACATAAGTACACAGAGCAGGTATTCCCAATTAAACATGATTTTATCTTTCTGCGGGTGTCTAGAGACTCCGCGTGTAAAGATTTGTGCAGACAATACATTTGTGTTGATGTAAATGATCTTTTATTTTCAGTGATAGTAGAACAAGTGAGTGCTGTACACACTGTGCCATTCTGTTCTATGGAGAAAAGAGGGGGAGGCCAAGCAGGATCCCCTTGTTGTGTACTCCTCCATAGGAAATCACAGTAGTCATCCCTACACAAATGACTAATTCGTCATGGTCAATCCCTAAACAGGAGGAGACTGCTGTACATTTGCTAGATTTTTATCTGAACTGTGTGTGAGCTGTGTGTGTACATCCAAACAGCCTCGATATAGCTGAAGGGCTCATTTAGGTCAAAATTATTGAATTTTGAAGGAATATATCTAGCTGTTTTGTATGCTGGATAGAATGGGGAAGGGTCAGAACATTGTAAAATCATAGAAGTAATCTTAATTTCTGAATCAATGAACCTGATTTATTAAGGCTGTAGAGGATAGACAACCTGGGTGATCCAGCAAAGGTTTAGTAAAGAATTGAGAACATTTGCCAAATAATAGCAAATCATTTTAGGAACTCCACCCAGGTTTTCTGGATTATCCAGGTTCTCCCTTGATAGTATATCTTCTCCAGGCTTGGAGAGATTTAATAAATCAGGCTCAATGTTTCCTAATTTATTATGTTGACCCTAATGTATTATGTTGACCCTATATCCTGTTTATTAATAATAATAATAATAATAATAATAATGTGTGAACTGATTTTCATTTCAGTAATCATAGTAGTGGTAGAAATAATTGATCTGATAAATAAATGTCTGATAGGATTTTAATAGTGATGATCATAGATGCATGGCAGGTAATGTACAGCCAAAGGGAAGATCCTTAACTTTGTATATATATTCAATTCCTGTTACAGCTGGGAATCCATGGTTATGCTTTCGCTATTACCAACAATGGGTATATCCTGACTCACCCTGAACTGAGGCCTTTGGTAAGTTGTATGCTGAACTTTTAATATTTTTATTATCATAATATGCTTTTTGGGTCCTTATAATACACACCTAATAACAATAATAATGCTAGACATATACTATGCACGCTTCTTTCAATGCTTCATCGTTCTAAATGTTCAATGTTTGACATTTCATTTGTTATTATATATTCAGTTAAATCAATCCGTGTGATTGACTTTAAGTCTTCAAAGTACAAACACTTGTTTGATTCGATCAGCATTATGATCATTTTCACCACTGAAATCTCAATAATGATGGGAAAACAGTTTTGATTCCAATATAATTGTTAACCAACTACCTAAAAAATGTCTTGACATTTATGAACATAATCTACGGAAAATATTGTAGTGAAATTGTTCTGATTTCATAACTAAGTTAGTTTATTCTTACAAGATTTAAGATAATGATTAAAAATTAGAACTTGTTAATAAGGGGCCAATGACATTCAGTGCCTGCCATGGACTGGGCTCTTTTTATATTATATTATGGGACAGGCGACAGGTGACTTTTTGTATTTTGAGTTTCATTCTGCATTAAGGGAAGGTTTGGAGGGTGAATTAAATAATCATTTTAAGGTACCTGTAGTAAAAGAAATATGCAAGCTGCTTCTAATACTTCCAATAATGGTTGTCTGGCCTCAGGGACACTTTTCTTACTAACATGGAACAAGCCGACATTAGGGGGTCAGCAATGGAAGATAAATATTTTATGTAATGAAAGCTGACATTTACCTAAAGTGTGTGTAAATGTATTTTTTAGTTTCAGGTGGTGTAGAGAAGGGCGAGGTCCTGTAAAAAAGTTTTTATTGCTGTATGGAAAAATGTATTAGTTTAATTTGCCCTGGTGACCATTAAAATTTAAGGGAAAGCAAACATTTCAACAGGGCAATAGGTGATATAAATTCTCTATGCAAAAAAACATATACGGGCAGCATGGTGGCTCAGTGCTTAGCACTCTGGTCTTTGGCCCCCCCCCCCCCCGTGTTTGCATGGGTTTTCTCCCACATTGTAAAACATGCAGTTAGGTTAATTGGCTTCCCCCAAAAATGACCTTACACTGTGTTACCAGCATATCACCATAGTAGGGACATTAGTGTGAGCCCCTATGAGGGACAGCTAGTGACATGACTATGGACTTTGTACAGCACTGTGTTATATGTTGGTGCTGTATAAATACTGTATAATAATAGTTAACCTTGGACAGAGTACCTTTCATACCCTTGTAAGTAAAGAAATCTCCCTACTTCAGTGAAGACAGCAAAACATAACCTGATGGGGGCATTAACCCTTCTCTGCTCCATACAAAACTGAAAAAATGCCTTTACATACACTTTGTAAATAAAAATGTTCTGTGTAATTTGTACATTTGAGCAGTAGGTGGTGCTAGAGTACTGCATTTCGGTATACAGTATATTCATCATTGTTCAGTGGTAAAAACTTTCTGATTTCTTCTTCTTTTTAAATGTTTGAATTTTTAAAAAAAAAAGGATTTTAAAAGCCATCCCAAATTTAGACATTTTTTTTCAATTTTTGTTTGTATGCACATAAATAATATGATGGTTAAAAGTTTTTCCTTCTCTTTTTTTTGTCTAATTAGAATTAAATAGGAACAATCAATAGCATCACGAGGTACAGTTCAGGTTTTTGACTTTGGTGAAACAAAGCTAAAACAAAATCTTTAGATTAAGCTCTAAACAGAGTAAACAAACAACATACAATGTATCTCTATAAGGGATGCAGTGAACTGACTGGGCCAATGTATTTGGTGGCCAAAAAAATATTTCACTTCTTTAAGTCATATAATTTAAAAGGACTTACGAGCTTGTTCGGAGCCACACGATTTTGCTGTGGTTAAGATTCATGCTTTCGGGTTTTATGCTGGGTGAATGCATGGCACAGACATGATGGATCAAAACGCGTCCTGCTTCACACTTGCCTGCAGGAGAACAGAGCTTCATTTTTCTTGATGTTATTTAAAGTAATAGAGTCTCCGTTACTTTTTTGGCATAGCTGCATTTCTGTAGAATATAGGAGTAGAATGTAGTGGCGCAGCGACATGATTGGATCATTCACAAGGCAGCCTTGGCAAGTGGCTAAGGTGTGAAAGTGATATGGGGCTCCATGAGCAAGCTATTGTGGTGTGTAATAACTTTCTAATGCTGTAGAATAGCAAGAAATGAGAAGGTGCGAGGATTGTGATGCAGATTGGCAGGAATATAAAATGTTTGAAACCCAAGTAATGCTTTACTCCGAGTTTTGAACATTTCAGGGTGGGGTGAATTGAGGATGAAAGGGGCCCTAGGCAAGGTAGAAGATTTGCCAACCCAATTGCAGGAAAGCCACCCCATTTACATTGAATTGGAATGGCATAGCTCCATCACAAATCAACCGCCCTTGTAAAGCTTTGTCCAGCCCCTGCAGGCTTCTATAGGAGTATGAAGGTTGTAGCTTGGCGCCAACATCCACCAGGCTCTAGGTTCTTGCAGTTGCATGAAGAATGTTGATGAGCCCAACATCCACCAAGCCCTAGGCCTCAGCAGGAGCACGAAGGTTGTAGCAGGACCCCCAAAATCCACCAGAACCTAGGCTTCTGCAGGAGCATGACCATTGTTGATGAGCCAGACATCCACCAAGCCCTAAGCTTCTGTAGGAAAAAGATGGTTGTAGCTGGACCCCAAACACTTGCCAAATTCTAGATACCTATGGGAGCATTAAGATTGTTAATCTGACATCCACCATGCCCTAGGCATCTACAAAAGCATAAAGGGCAAAGCAGGACCCCCAAAATCTGTCAAGCCCTAGGTTCTTGAAGGAGCATGAAAAATGTTGATAGGCCTTACATCCACCAAGCCCTAGGCTTCTGCAGGAGCGTGAAGGTTGTTGCTGGACCCCCAAAATCCACCAGATCCCATACTCCTGCAGGAGCATGAAGATTGTTAATGAGCCCAACATCCACCAAGCCCTAGGCTTTTGCAGGAGCATGAAGGTTGTAGCTGGACCACCAACATCCGCCAGACCCTAGGTTCTTGTAGGAGCATTAGGATTGTTAATGGGTCTAACATCCACCAAGCCCTAGGCTTCTACAAAAGCATGAAGGTTGTAGCAGGAGCCCCAAAATCCAGCAGACCCTAGGCTCCTGCAGGAGCATGAACATTGTTGATGAGCCCCACATCCACCAAGCCATATTGCACCGCATTGCACTGAAACACTTTGCAATAAGCACTGTCCGATGGAGCATGATGGCGTGAACTGAGTTAGAACTGAATTGGTCAATGAAACCCATCATTTGTCCTATAGTATTTGTATATATATATATTTATTATCAATATTTTTAAATAATGACATATCAGCATAGTGGATCAGTGGTTAGCACTCTGGCCTTTTACAACTCTAGGTTGGAATCTCAGCCAGGACACTATCTGCATGGAGTTTGCAGGTTCTCCCGTGTTTGTGTGGGTTTCCTCCGGGTACTCCGGTTTTCTCCCACATTCCAAACATGCAGTTAGGTTAATTGGCTTCCCCCCAAAACTGACCTTAGACTGTATTAAAGACATATGATTGTGGTGGGGACATTAGATTGTGAGCTCCTTTGAGTGACAGATACCGATATGACTGTGGATTTTGTACAGCACTGCATAATATGTTGGCGCTACATAAATACTGTGTAATAAAAATAATACCAGGAATTTATTCATGTGGAAGTTAAGGATAACTCCTAAATATTTTGGAGCAATGACCCGGTCCTGTAGCACCTTTAGCCATTATTACTACGACTGCTCACAGTCCAGTAATGGGGTGCAAGGACAGGAAGGAGAAACTAAATTCTGTATTTGCAAGAGATTGTGAATCTCCAGCCCATCTGCAGGTTATTCTTCCCATAGGTACCTCTGGTTGCCTTCTATCCCACCAACGTCCTAGGTTAGGGTTTGGTTTTCCATCATTTCTAATTCTTCCCAAAATGTCCAATTTATTTTGAAATATTATTACAATAACTGCAGAACGAAAAATTAGAATTCAGCTTGCAAACTGCATTTAAAAACTCCTCTCTGCTAACATATGCTCCGGCTTTTTCTACGTATTAGCATAATCCTTTCCTCCTATATAAAGCTCTTAGGCCGACTTGTCTACTGTGCAGTGCTCAGTAGTTAAATTGTTTTTTATTGTTCACAAGTAAGATTTTCCTCCATCCATATGTTTGCAATGTATCAGCGCGCTTTCAGTTCCAACATGCACACTCGGCTGAGTTAATGATTCAGGTATGTGCATTTCCAATTGTTTAGCTGTCTTTAAAACAACATTGGATTTTTTCAGCTTAGCGTGGACTTTACTTAAAAGTCAGCTCCGTCATTTCATTAATTTACAGTACTTCATTCATGAAATTAGGGATAAGTAGTTGCAGGGATCGCACATATGTGTATATGTCTCTTCTATTTGACAAAAAACATAATCGCCTTTAAGATACATTAAGGGCCCGACGTTTCATAGGCTTCGTGGTTTGAATAAACATCAGCTTATTCCTAAGGATCAGCGCAATGATTTAATTTTAACCCATTGTTACATGAAGCTATTCATTTAAAGCTGAACTCCAAGATTATCTTTAGTCTTGCACAGTTGTACTGCCCCTTCTTTTGCAATAAATTGCTGCACACTGTTAGCTTCTCACATTGTTCAACAGAAGCTGCTGCAAGTCAGACAGAGCCCACATTATTATTAACTTTATAGAAGCTTTCAGAATTATCCAGCCTTTTCCTCTGCAGTTTCACTGTCTCTGGCCCACCTTTCATTCATTGAATGTCAGTTCTTGTAATTGTAGTGGCTTGGCAATACCTAGGGCAGTCTGTATGCAAATGCAGGAAACCAATTTTTCCTATTTTGCATCAGTTCTAAAAGGCATGGTTTTGTGATATTCTGAAAGTTTTGAATACTGCCCTACTGGATCCTTCCTCCAGCCATAATTTGCCTGCATTGCATAAAGATTAATAAATATGCCACAATCTAAAACAAGTTATGTAATAGGAAAATACAACAATTATTTTTTAACATTATTAAGTATTCTTTTAATTTAAAAAAAGTCATAATGTTGAAAAGGTTGGAAGGGGAAACCAGGAAGGGCAGAATCGATGTGGCACAGACAGCATCTCTTGCATCATCAGGGTTTTATTTTCAGTTTAGTAGTGTAGTAGGCAGTATTGATCAAACCAAAACACTATAAATAGCTTTTGTTGGTAGGAAAAAAACAGGGAGAAAAACTTTGTACACCTTTTGATTTTTATACACCTGAAATGTAGAACACACCAGGATGGCATGGTGGCTCAGTGGTTAGCACTCCAGCCTTTGCAGCTCTATGTCACAGGTTTGAATCTTGGCCAAGACACTATCTGCATGGAGTTTGCAGGTTCTCCCCGTGTCTGTGTGAGTTTCCTCCAGGTACTCCGGTTTCTCCCCGAATTCCAAAAACATGCAATTAGGTTAATTGGCTTTCTCCCGCAAAAATTGACCTTGTACTGTGTAATGAGGTATGATTGTCCTTTAAGGGACAGCTAATGACAAGACTATGGAATTTGTAAAGTGCACTTTTCAGCACTAAATAAATACTGGATAATAATTATATTGTATCTAGGTGATTTAAATCTTAAGGTAAATTAGCCTACAATGACTACAATCAGAGCTAAGCTACGTATACCTCTCCAGTAATTGTAACTTCAGAGGGAGCCAGTAAAGTTCATGTACATACAGTCACATACATGTCTAAAGTTCAACAATATTAAAAATGTTTTTTTTTCTGGAGAGTTGCTACAACATTCATTCTTGAAAATAAGTACTTAAAGGGTTAAAACATCAGAATTTGATCAGATCAGAATCAGCTCTTCGGGGCAGGGTCCTCTCCTCCTGTATCACTGTCTGTATTAGTCTGTCATTTGCAATCCCTATTTAATGTACAGCGCTGCGTAATATGTTGGCGCTATATAAATCCTGTTTATTAATAATAATAATAATAATAATAATAATAACATGGGGGGCTATCAGGAGAATCTTTGATAGTGAAGATAAGCTTCTAATTGCAGTGTGGACAAACCAGGAAGACTACAGTGACAAGTGAAATGACAATAAGCAGTGAAATGCTTACTTCTGGCATGTACAGTTCTCCTTCTAAACAGGATAGGACGTAACCAGAGGTTGGAACTCGAGTCTTAAGTTGCCTAATTAAAGACTTGTGACTCGACTTGGGGGTTTTGCCCAGCGACTTGCAACTCGACTTGCAACTTGACTTCCGGCTTTCTCCTCTGACAGCTGAAGGTGGTGGGGAGGAGGAAGGCTGTAATAAAGAAGCCTCACTGTTTTCCTCCCTTCCCCCTTCAGCTGTCAGAGGAGAAAGCCGTGGATTTAGAATGTGATTCTGTGCTCAAGAACAGGATCAGAGCTCTGTTTCTTAATGGGGACAAATAGGGATAAATAAAGTTCTTTTTGACCTGAGACTTGGGACTTGGTGTTAATCACGTGGGACTGGAGTTGGACTTGAAGGGTGACGACTTAGTTCAACCTCTGTACTTAACTATGCAATACGGCTGTTTCCAGCACTCATTTACTATAGAATAGGGTGGGATTATGTTTTTTCAAATTTATGATTTATTATTTATTTGGACAAATACATGTATGGGGCAATAAGAAGTTGGAAGGCTTTTATTGTATGGCATGCCATACTGCATTTTTATTGAACTGTTTTTCACATGCAAGATAAAGATCAAAAGTCATAGCATGAGATTTACTGACCCTTATTTATTTGGGTGACACAAAAAGTTTACTTTTATTATCGGAGGAGCTGTTTATACTTCTCAGTGTTCTGTTTTAGACCTAATAACCGCCACATTCTTTATGCAGCGGGTTCTCCTTCTTAAATACAAGTATCAGTTTACCTTACAATGATTTAGAAGGAATTATTCCTCCGCCATTCTCATCAACCCCTAAATCCTAACACAAAGCACACTTCTGTGCACACGTGGGGAATTCGCTGACATAAATATGGCCCTTTTAACGATTGTTAAATAAAGATATTTGCTGCGAGGATCAAGCCAGTGAGGAGCTGAAGTCTATGTGAGTGGCTGGGCTGCCGGGAGCTGCAGTAGTCGCTAAATTAAAATTAAAATGTTAACTGTCACTATATATTGTGTGTACCTGAAAAATGTGTATTTAGAGATTAGTAAAGCGGTATTAAGCCTTTCATAGCTGTAAATTCTGGGGGAAATTTGTTACTTGGAGTATAGAAAAACAAAGGAGGCCTGGTCTCATGGGGAGAGTTAATGCCCCCACTTAAGCCTGAGGCTTTCAAGAGTGGCAAATCCCATTCCTCCCCGGGGAGCATAGCCTAAATCACAGATAACCTCCACTTACCCTCCCTGTATAGGGCTGGATAATCAGCAGCTCGGGCTGACAGCACAGAATTCAACAGCTTCAATGTTCTGTAGTCACTTATGGTATTAAAGCACCGGGTGACCTTTCTACAGCATACACTTGTGTACCATCATTACAGCTTCTGCAGGGCCCATTATTACTATTAAAATAAACCTAAAAATAAAAAAGAAGAACATCTGGGAAGGAAAGGGGGACGGAGAGACTGGGAAAGACAGACAGTCCTTCCAAATCAACAGGGTCTGAGAATGCCTAAAGCAAAACTCAAACTACAAATAAAAACATTGCCAGCAGGTTGGTTATTGACTCTTCTGTCAATGGTCCTGATTTATTAAAGCTCTCCAAGGCTGGAGAAGATACACTTTCATTAACCCCCCTAGCATTCTAATTCCGTCCAAATTTTCATGCAAAACGCGGAACAATTTTTTGCATGTAAATTTTTTTTCCAAAACACTATATATAGCTTTTGTTGTAGGCTACAATTTCATCATAGGCTATAATTCTTAGGCATACCTCACTGATATTTAATAAGTAATAAAATAAATTTAAATGTAATAATAAACTTTAACTAACAAAACACAAATATCTGTTAAAAAAACTTAAAAAATATTTAAACATGTAATATGTGTACAGTAGCATGAATAATATATACATCATATAATTATATGAATATTTCTTTGTATTGGACTCAATACAGCTTTTTTGTATTGAATCCAATACAAAATTATTTGAATTTCCCGCCGATCCCCCCACTTGCCCGGGCCGACGCATGCACCGACGTCACCAGAAAAACCCCGGAGATGGTCGCAGCATTGTGTGGCTGGAAACCAGAGGAGCTGGACTTGTTCCCAGGACCTGCGGGGACCAGCAGGACACCGGGGGACACTGAGGGAACAAGGTAAGTGGGGTTTTTTTAGTTAAAAGTGACCCCGAGTGTGACTTGGGAATAGTGCTTTTTGAATGGAAAATCCACCCCCAGTCACACTCGGCAATACCGCTAGGGGGTTAATAAACCTGGGTCATCCAGCGAACCTATAATGGATGTGGTCCAGAATTGAAAACATAGCAAATGAATATTCACTGATGAAAGTGTCTCCTCTTCAGCTTTTGAGAGCTTTTGTAAATCAAGGCCAATGTCTCTTAATAATTAATTATTATCTGAAATAAAACAAACTTACCTGCCTGTTTGAAATCTTCTCTGTAATGTACATTGTGCTGCACATGCGTAACTGGTTCTAGGAATGAATGAACTCTCGTGCACTTGCATGACATCATTCCAGCCTGGCTCAAACCTAGAAGAAGACCGGGGGAAGATGGCAAAGGAGCAAGGATAGGTGAGTTTAGTTAAAGAATTGTGAATAGGTAGGTAAGTTTGTTTTAAGGCAGAATATACATTGACTGTCCTGTAATAAAGAACCTACCTGCTTACAAGTATTTTATATTTGTGTGTTTAGTTTTGCTTTAAAGCATAACTGAAGTTCTGCATTTAAAAATTGCAAGCAGGCAGTACATAGGGGATATCCCTTCTGCAATAAAACATACTTACCTGCCAGTTCACATCTGCTTTTCCAGCTGCACATAGGGTGTTGACATATTCCAGGATATGCGCATGCACACAGGAGTTAATATTATTACTAATACTAACAGTTTAATGCTAAACTCAAAACAAATAATAAATTCATGAGCTTAGCTTCAGGCATAAGGACAGCCCCTCTTATCCTCCCTCCCACTCCTTCCTATTACTAATATGTTGGCGCTATATAAATCCTGTTTAATAATAATAATAATAATAATAATAATAATAATTACTAAATAGGAAGAAAATTATGTTTACTTCCTGGATAGGTCCTTCATTGGGTGTCTATATTACTGCCTACATGTTGTGGGCTCTTCCTATTGGATGTATGTGGACTCTAGAAGATGATGTCATCAACAAAGGCAAACAAGAACCAGCTTGCACGGTTGTCATCAGGACCCACCAACATGAAAATTGGTGCTGACAATGCACCCTGATGGTGGATTTAGGGAAGTATGTCTTCCTTCTGCGGTCAGAGGAGTTCACTGTTACTAAAAATGGTTCATTTTTTTAACATGGTCTACAAAACAAGAGAACCTCTGTGGGTTAACATCATATGGTATTGTAGGATACATGGCGTGGCTGATTTCTATTATATTTCAAGGTCCATCAGAGGATATAGGAGTTCCATATGTGTTCAAACTATGCATTCCAACGCGTTTCGCAGAAAAAGGATTCTGTTTCCTCAGGTGTTTGTTCACACAAAACTATACAGATAATATTACAATTAAAAAGGTTCCTTTTTTGCCTCTGAATATCACCACAATGTTAGTATACAGCGGGCACGGAGCTGTGGTGTGACAATACTGATTTTAGTATAATACAGCTGCAATTTGCTGTTGTGTATTTTCCAGTGATAATGCTCATAGATCATGAGTTTTGTGTAGCACAAGGTTACTTTAAATTACATATACTACAAAATAAATATATATATATA
>NC_092865.1:63101508-63122432 GCF_032062135.1 Pyxicephalus adspersus | reverse complement strand
AAATCACATAGAAGTGATGGAGCAGCTTTACAGCCATCCAAATCACATAGAAGTGATTGAGCAGCTTTACAGCCATCCAAATCACATAGAAGTATTTGAGCTGCTTTACAGCTATCTGAATAACATAAAAGTGATTGAGCAGCCTTACAGCCATCCAAATCACATAGAAGTGTTCGAGCAGCTTTACAGCTATCTGAATACTATAGAAGTGATTGAGATGCTTTACAGCTATCCTAATACTACAAAAGTGATTGAGTTGTTATACAGCCATACCAAATTTCAATGAAGTGAATGAGCTGCTTTACAGCCATCCAAATCACATAAAAGTGATAAAGCTGCTTTACAGCTATCGGAATACCATAAAAGTGATTGAGCAGCTTTACAGCCATCAAGATCACATAGAAGTGACTGAGATGCTTTACAGCTATCCTAATACTACAAAAGTGATTGAGTTGTTATACAGCCATATCAAATTTCATTGAAGTGACTGAGCTGATTTACAGCCATCCAAATTTCATAGTGATTGAGTGGCCTTACCATCTAAATCCTAAAGCCAGCTTTGTAAATTGTAATAAATAAAGATCCTGCATGCACCACAATACTGACAGCATCATCAGCAAAGGAGTTAATGTACTTAGAGCAATTTTCTTTTTCTTACGTGCTGTTACATATTTTTGTTTCGGTCATTTCCTTTCTCAAGATACAACAGCAAGATGAAAGCTTCCAAGCTGATGTTGCTAGAAGGAATAATACCCTAGATGATATTCTGCTATAATAGTACTGTAATGATCATCCAACACATTTAACGTCACCCTCGCTGTTTTCCCAGAGAGCCATTTTGCGGTTCAAGGATTCTTGTCATCCTTTCCTTTTGGCTAAAAAAAGCTCAGTATGGCAGCTTCAAATGCCAACTGGCATGCATTTGATATCCAAAATAAATGGGTGAGTTTGCCAATGAAAACCCATTCACTTCTAGGTTAAGGCCTTACACATAATACAACACAACTGCTTTCAGAATCGGAGTTGTCCTTTTCTCCCATAAAGCAAGTAAAAGGGTAACACATACTTAATCTGAAGCACTACAGTTACATTTACAAGCTCTTTTATGTTGTTAGAGCTGAACAGACTTTATAGCATATGTCACTGCAAAATAATATAAAAAAACATATGCAGTACATCTCCGTCATAGATGAACATTTCATTGTGCTTTATCCCTTTAAAGGTACAGAAAAAGACCTGTTGATGTGCAAAATGCTTCCAATGGTATATTAGGTGTACTAAATGGAAAAAAAAGAGGTTAGGTTTAAATGCACTTTAATTGGAACTTCAGAAAAAAATGTGTATTTAAACCCAAAACATTTTAAAAGTTTGTTTAACTTCCAGTAGACTCAGGAGCATGTGATAAGAAATCACTCCAAAGTACGGAAATACACTTAAAGCTATATACACACACTAAGGCAAGCAGTTAGGTTAATTGTCTGCCCTCAAAATTGACCTTAGACTGTGGTAATGACATATGACTATGGTAGGGACATTGAATTTTGTGAGCCCCGTTGAGGAACAGATAGTGACATGCCTATGGACTTTGTACAGCGCTGTGTAGTATGTTGGTGCTTTATAAATACTCTGTAATAATAAAAATAGATAATTGTTGCCCAAGACCATGAGTCATGAGTTTCTTGGGGCGAAAATCGAGTGTATCTACAATAGTTCTCCAACGTTGTTTAGTTACACATGAAGGCAGAGAGACCACTGCTTCCTCACAGACAGCATACCTCCTCTATAGTATGCTTGCAAGGATAGTCTTTTCCACTCCATATGTAGATGCATTACATTAAAAGATACACAATAAGGCTCTGCACACCTAATATTTGGATGCATCTAAAATTTCTATAGCAGATTTGAATCGAAGGTTTATTTTGGCTTGGAACTAAACCCAAAAATTAAAAAAGTGTGACCAGGCAGATCCCTTTTTTGCCGAAGGCAAAGGCAATTTTCCACAATTAATAAAATAACTTGACCTGCCTAATCACTATTTTTTGTATGCTCTTCCCTGTTCCCATCCCACTGTGGGTGCGGCCTTTTTCTTTGTTCTTCTCTTTCTGCTTTGGCACCGGGAGGCGCACCGGAATTCAGTCTCAGCAGCCGCGGGGGATGCCA
Source organism: Pyxicephalus adspersus (assembly GCF_032062135.1). NCBI lineage: Eukaryota > Metazoa > Chordata > Amphibia > Anura > Pyxicephalidae > Pyxicephalus > Pyxicephalus adspersus. Next base: position 63,120,272 of record NC_092865.1, on the reverse strand, counting down.
GGATAGGTGAGATTAGGACATTACTCAGGTAGGTAAGAATGCTCATTGCAGAACAGACATTGCCTGACCCTTTCTGCATTAGGGCGCTACCTAATCCCATATTTTTGCTTTACATACAGGTAGAAAAAAAAACACAAAGGGTTCAACAGACCTGATACAATACTTGCAAAATACATCAAAATATTTAAAACATAGAATGTACCATATGCAATTTTTTTTATCCCTTATTATTGTAAATTGGAGAAAGGTAAGCACTGAGTGTCCACTGAAAACAACCAGGAGCTTATGGGGGAAATGCTGATTTTCTGGGCCTGATTTTTTAAAGCTCCCAAGGCTGGGGAACATACACTTTCATTAGTGAGGCTGGGTGATCTAGCAAACCCAGAATGGATTTCTTAAGTAATTTTTTATTTGTTAGGAAATGTTTTCAGTCCTGGACCAGATCCATTCCAGGTTTGCTGGATCACCCAGCTTCACTGATGAAAGTATCCTCTCCAGCCCTCTATTTCTAACTGTAATATACAGTGCAGTGGAGCAGGCTTGTCTCTCTGTATTCTCTCTACATTAGATCATTACCGGCAGTGCCTTTCCCAAAGCATAAAACATACAGGCTGGTTACATACCTAAGTCTGTCATCAGAACCACAGATTACCCATAAGCCTTTCTCAGCAATCCAGGTGCTGCCGGCCTCTATAAAATGCAGAATTCAAACTATTCCAATGCCACACCAGCATTAGGCTAATTATCAGCTATTAAACCGGAGGAATTTCCTGTTTTCCTGAATGCATGCTTTTGTCTCAGACAGTCATCTTGCACTTTACTTCGTGACTTTCTAATATTTTGTCTCCTTTGTGGCATGGACGCCTCTATAAAACCTCCCTGTGGGGTTTAGGTGTTAAGGTTTTTTTTATTTTTATATTTGTTTTTCGGCCCCGTCTTTGTGGATGTTCCATGACAGGTCATTGCACACGCTGCGGGCTCCTTGTCAACAAATGCTAAGCCACTTTTCCTGGAAAGATTGTGTTTTCTTTACTTTCTTAGCAGCCTGATTGCACAGGTAAATATACACATTTGCTCATTTATAATTAAATTCCTTGGCTGGATTTGGACAGTTCTGGAAATAAAACAGCAAAATCAAGCTAAATTCAGACGGCAGGCAAAGAAATGAGATTATTTAGTAAAAACAACCCACAGTTACCTCTAATCCCAGGTCTATCTCTACCTATATCTAAAATACAGTCGTGTAAAAAAGTAAGTACACCTCAAGGAAATTGTTACTTATTTTTAGTATATTTGTACAGCAAAACATTAAATCTTCATTCAGAGTCTACAGATAAAGAAGACAGAAGTGAACAAATGACACATAAAACTGACATATTCATTATCATAGTATAAATGAACAAAAATGCAGATACGGAAAAAAGCATACCTGTACATTTACGAACAACAAATCGATGAAATTAGAATCATTTGTTCCAGATTAAGAACCTACGTAAGGACTATGCTGGTGGAATAGATTCTATTTAAACCTCAGATATCTGGTGTTCTCTTTACTAATAATGTGTGGGGTGTCATTGTGGCAAGATCAAAAGATCTCTCCAAGGCATTCAGAAAGAACATTGTGGATGCCTATGAGTTTCGAAAGATTGCCAAATTAATTAAACTTAATTATTCCACTGTAAGGAAAATCATTTCCAAGTGCCTTAGATATCAAAAGACTGCTAATTTGTCCTAGACTGGCCGGTACATCAAGTTCAGTCTAAGAGCTGACTGCTCCAAGATGTCTCTGGAATCCCAGAATGATATAATTAAATTTTCAGGTAACTCTTGCAAAAATTGGTATCAAATAGACATTGTACCAATTAAACCCACATGTAAGGTGTGCCTGGAAAAATCATTAACAACCCAAAATGTTAAAAACTTTTCATGAAATACATAGGCCAAATAGTAGGCCTATGGAACAATGTTCTCTAATTGATTAATTAAAGATAGAACTATTTGTCTTCAATAAAAGTAAACATATTGGCTGAAACAAAGACAGCATCAAGCAAAAAACCCAACACCAATTGAGTTGTTTGGGGCTGCGTTGCTGCTTTAAAGTCTAGGCAACTTGAAGATATTGGGTCTGATTTATTAAAGCTCTCCAAGGCTGGAGAGAATGCACTTTATCAGTGAAGCTGGGTGATCGAGCAAACCTGGAAAGGATCTGGTCCAGGATTGAAAACATTGCTAACAAATAGCAAATTACTTTTAAGGAATCCATTCCAGCTCTGCTGAATCACCCAGCTCCACTGATGAAAGTATATCTTCTTCAGACTTGAAGAGCTTTAATAAATCAGGCCCAATAAGTCAACTGTGAGTTCTGCAAAATGGGCTTGATGAGAATCCCAGGTCATCTGTTCAAAGCCTGCAGAACTAGAACGAGATCTCTCAAAACAATAATGATCATAAGAGCGCTACCATGAGTACTATGAGGGGTTAGGGGGCTGGCCTAGCAAAGCCCTGATTTGAATCACATTGAAACGTTGTAGGGCATGCAGCATGGAAAGTTCATAGAAAGAAAAAAAAAAAAAAAACATTGTATTTGAAATATTTTTGCAAGGAGGACTAAATTTCAAAGATTGGTGGAAAGTTATAGAAAATCCCTACTTGAAGAATTTTCTCTCAAATAGGGTAATACCAGTTTATGGGGCTAGGGGTGTACTTATTTTTTCCCCATTACTTCATTACAAATGTTGATATTTTTGTTAAAAAAAAAAACTTTAAAAGTAAACATAATTCAAGTATTGCACCCTTATCTGTGGACATTGTTTGGATTTGAATGTATCATTTCTAAGTTCATGCTTTTCCCATGACTATATATATATATATATACACTCCCCCCCTCTGTAAGTACATTTTATTCATTTTATATTTTTAAATATATTTCAGTGTTTTTATTAAACATGTACTGTATACCATATGTGCATAAATTATTAGGAAAAAAGTTGATCACCTTTATCCCCACAACTAAAGTGTAACTCCACACAAAGTTCTTCTCTTTTTGATTTGGATTGGTTTCCAAGTCAATAAAGCTTTTATTCTCCTTTTCATTTTCCTATTTGAAAATACGATTTGTTGATTTAAAAAATGTAATTTGCAGTAACCCAGAGCAACTATTTTTATTTCACATTCTAATGACCTCTTAATCATTTCCAAAAAATTGGTTGTCTACTATGGGTTAGCGCAGATTTCAAATTTGAAAGCCAAGAGAGAGATTTACAGAATAAAATGCACAAATATTACAGATGTCTATGTGTTCAGCACATTCTATTTTGTAGAAGTTGGAATTAAACATAGTTTGATAATTGGTAGAATGTTACTAGGTCTGAAAATCACCTGGTTACTGATATTTCTCTGGATCTTCTTACAAGGGTTCCTGACTCTGCCCCACTGGGTTCCAATGTTCAGTTTTGTATTTGAACCAAAGGCAAATATTATTTATCCTTCTGACAAAGGTAATAACACTGTATCAGCTTTGTCTTTAGGTGCGTTGCTTCTTGTTACTATTATCAATTGGCATACAAAAAATATTTTGTGTGACAGATTTAAAGAACAGAAAAAAATAATTGTAGCTGTCAGTTCTAGATTTGTGCAGGAGATTATGATGACCTAATTTCCTGATACGAAAAAAGTTTTTAAAAAAATCCCAACATGCTTAGACTTTTTTTGTTTTTCTCCTGTTTGCAAATTCTATAAAACTAGAGCTTACTAATGCGAGTCACCAAGACCAAAACACCTAAACAAACTCTTCAAAATACAGCAGATAACAGATCCTGAACTGGAGGCCTCATCAAGCCAAACACTGCGGTCTAAATCACCTTAAAAATAACTCCTACTCCCACATGCTTGTTTTCGTAGAGAGGTGTTAGTACCTCTGTATCCTGCAGTATCCAAAATTATTACGGTAATGACCCAATGCAAGCTTGCTGGCCAAAAAATATAGATTGCCCTACCTAATTGCAGTCTAGACTTCAAGGCAAAGGGCCAGCTCAAATGTATAACTTATTTGTGCTCAGACTTCTAAAAAATGCTTAGATTCCTTAATGGCGTTAAAACAGTTCTGTGAAATTTAAAAATATAAAGCCACAGATATTCCTAAGAGAATATATAATGAATCCAAAATCTGCCACGTCTTAACTCCACATAAACACATTAATAGAGATAATTTGGTTAGCTGATAGGATAGAAACGTTGGGGAGTCCTTTTACAAATTGCCAAGTTTATTTATAATTATATTGAAACCTAATAACAAATAAAAAATATTATTTTGTTTTGGATAGAGCCATGATGGATTCAAACTCGTGTCAGCTTTTTATTTTTGGTTGAGGATATAAGGGTCAAAGCATCAGATGGTTTTTGTCCTAAACAGATGTTTCATTTAAATTTCATGAGAGATAGAGAGAGATAGAAAACCTGATTTATTAAAGCTGTCAAAGGCTGGAGCTGATAAACTTTCATCAGTGAAGCTGGGTGATCCAGCAAACCTGGAATGGATCTGGTCCAGGATTGAAAACATTCAAACGACTTCCAAAATCCATTCCAGGTTTGCTAGATCACCCAGCTTCACTGAAGAAAGTGTATCCTCTCCAGCCTTGGAGCGCTTTAATAAATCAGACCCATTCAGTACTTTTGTTAGTATAAAGAGCCCTTTCATTAGGACTTGTGGATATTGAAATAATATCCACATATAATCTAGATCAGTCTATCCTAACCTTTTACATTTATGGAACCCCTAAAATAATTTCCAAGTCTCAGTCCTTGCTAAAACCAATTTATTGGTAGATCAGTGGGAGAAAGGCTCCCCGTTGGAAAGAATGTCCCCTTACAGGGGTGGATGAACACCATCTTTATAAACAACTATAAACATCATGAAATGAAAAAAAAGAAAAAGCTGGGGTTTTTGGCAAAGCAAAGACTGTAGTTAGCAACAAAAGAATATACAACCAAAATAAATTAGATTTATATTTAAATACAGTAAAAAACCAATAAGGAATCCCCAATAAATTTGTCATGATGCCTGTCAACTATACAGAAACAGTAAATATCATGTGCAGGAACCGTCCTAATCCCGATGTGTTTCGTTGATAGGCTTCTTCAGGGGATGCATTAAGAACCTAATATAAAGTTTGATGACAATCGATTTGTTCAGAGGAGAAGAAAAGCTATTAATCTCTGAAAAGTTGATAATTGGGTGATCATGGAGTACTCTTGAAACAATTAGCAATCATGAATCTCCAAGCCACAGTAGAGCACACTGACAAGCGTGTGTATCGACATTCAGTCAGAGAATTCTCAATTTATCAAATGGGAGGTCGGTCAGCCACAGGAACCCTTAGCAACCTCTGGAGGAACCATTGGGTTTCAATGGAAACCTGGTTAAGAATGGCTGATCTAGATGATGATTAGTATGGATTTCAAAAACAAAAAAGAGTTCTTTTCTAATCTGTCCAGGATTCTTTTCATGGCAGCCATACCTAAATATATTTTGCTATGGAAAATGTAAAAAGAGGTGTTGGAACACAATAAAGAAGGTGGTAACACCCAAAACGTCTGGGTCGACAGGACCTGGGCACACACAAGGGCAAAAGCAACACATGTGTTTTCTTTTATTGGTAAAGACATACCCTGCAAATACATTGCATCACAACATGTGACAGTGCACGGTAGCATTCAAGTGATCTATTCAAATGATTGGGCTGCCCAATGCAGCTCATTGCACTGTACAGAGCAATGTGTATGTGTACATTTATCAATAATAAACTGTATTTAAATCAGCGCCAACATATTATGCAGCACTGTACATTAAACAGGGGTTGCAAATGACAACCCCCAGCAGTATTCCCGAGTGAGACTTGGAGTGGATTTTACCTGCAAGTAGCGGTAATCCTGAGTCACACTCGGGGTAGCTTTAACCAAAAAAAAAAAACTTACCTTGCTCCGTGGTTGTCCTGCTGGTCTCCGCAGGTCCTGGGGACACATCCGTCTTCTTCGATCTTCAGCTGACGAATGCAGAGACAATCTTCGGGGTTTCCCGCTGAAGTCGGTGCATGCATTGTTGCGGGTGGGAGGAGCGGCGGGAAATTTAAATAATTTTGTATTGGATTCAATACAAAATAGCTGTATTGAGTCCAATACAAATAAATATTCATATAATATATATATAAATAATTATATAAATATTATATGTGCTACTGTACAGTTATATTACAGGTTTCACTATTTTTTTAACATATTTTTGTGTTTTTTTATTTAAAGTTTCATATTAAATTTATTAAAAATTGGACATATTTCTGTGAGTTATGCCAAAGAATTATAGGCCTACAATGTAAAATAAATTTCTATGCAAAAAAAGTAACGCTTTTTGAGTGAAAATATGGTCAGATATAGAACGCTAGGGGGGTTAATATTTATTATTAACCCTCAAAATTAATTTTTTTTCTCTCTGTAGAGTTCAGTTTGGGAAAAATTTGTGAGAGAGGAGATCAATTTTGGAATTTGTTTATAGGTGGAGGCAAGGATAGCTATGACTTACAGCTTACAGCTGTGTCTTGTACTTGCCATGTCTTTGTATCTAACGTGTACAGTATTAGTCAGGTGTTTTTAGTTTCTTATATTTGGTAATTAGTTGTATTTTATTTTTTTTACATTTTTTTTACATTTAAAAGGATACTGTTTTTTATGTTTCACGATTTAATAAACTTTTTTTAAGATATTTGTCACACCTTATCAGTAAAATACCTTTCAGCCCCCAGGAGAAATATTTATTTAGCTGATTTCTAGTTACCCCCCTAGTGATAGGTATAATCAATTAGGGATTTTCACTCATTAAAGTTCTACGTACATGACCAAGCAGCTCTTGCTTCAACTCAAATAATGAAGGTAATACTACATCTATGGTTTGGTCTTCCAAGACCCCAGTGAGGTTTGTTTGTCAAATATATATGGAAAAGAACACATGTAACCAAGATGAAGGAGATAGCAAGATCAAATATACTACTTGGCAAGTACATGCATAGTGGTAGACACTAAAAAGAAAAAAAATTGGTGCATCATAGAATTTAATTGCTGTACTTTACAAGTATCACTCAACATTGCAAGCAAAATACCTTTCATTTGGCCAAATGTAATCATTAGTTACTAGCACACACCTAAAATAATTACTTATATTTACATATCAAAAGTATTATAACTCATTACATGTTAGTAATTTGGATGCTTCCCATACCACTGACTATGCCAACATTGAATAAAAAGAAATGCAATAAAAGTGGGAATAATATAATCGTTCCTTTTTGAAGACCTTGTATTGACTAAGTACTGAAATGTAATATAGAAAACAATTTCCTGTCCAAGAATATCTAATATTACACTATCCCTACTGCATTCACACATTTTAATGGACAGTTTTGGCGGTTCTGGTTCTGGTTCATGTTATGTTTTTTTTTTGGTAGGAACTAAGGCATGGTCAAGAAACCCACAGAAACAAATGAACATTCAAAGTCCATGCAGATAGTGTGTCTACAGAATTAGGATCTTAGTGCTAACCAATAAGCCACAGGGCAGTATTTTCCATCTTGGCACTCGTGAGCCAGCAACCAGGCCAGCAGGGATTAAAGGTGACAACACAAGTCCAAAAAAATACAATACAATAAATTCCTTTATTTTCCTTTCTCTTGTGGTCACATTTGGATATATTGGCTAAATTCAAGAGAGACCTGTTGGACGGGGTTGTAAAAGAGTTTATAGTCCCTGTACAGTTCACAAAACATGAAACCATTCCCCCTATCTTCAGTTCAGTCTACAAGTAAAAAGTAGCTGTGCATATAAAGCAAATGGCCAGTTTCTAGCTTATTCTAGCATAACTTAACATAAATAACTAATATTTTACTAAAATAATCATATATCAAAATAGGGGGAGCTTGTACGAAAGTGTGTCATCAGTTCAGTATGCCTGGGGAAGCATAATATCAAAATAAGGTATTCATAGGCCAATGTGCATCCCCTAAGCTTGCCTGTATACTTTTGGGGAAAGAACATCTATAAAGGTGACCATGAGCACTAATATTACCTGAAGTGTTATCTTATTGGGGATATGCCCACTCTTGTATCTCTAAGTCATGGTTCATGAATTGGCAATGATGAAGCTTGGGTTAGGGTAAAACCATCTTCTCTTTGTAAATCAGCAAAGGCCTACACAAAAATGTAACAGTGTCATTTGTTTTACTTATATTTTTCATTTCCAACAGTATGAAGAAGGGAAAAAAAGGAGGAAACCCAATTACAGCAGTGTGGATTTATCGGAAGTAGAGTGGGAAGACCGAGACGATGTGGTAAGATTCCCAGAATTGATTTATTTACCAAACGGCATAATGTTACATAACACCCATTGAACTGTGTCTCACATTTAAAATTAAAGTTCTTGGTAGGGCTAGTGGGGCTTTTTTCTTACCGGCTTCCAATATCTGGATCAAGTCGTAGGATTTCCTTCTGAAAGCTAATAACATAAGTCATTTCCCATGTCTATTGCCTTTTCCTCTATTGCCTTTGCCTTTAACTTTAGGTTAAGTATGTCAGGCATCAGAGGTCTATACTATTGTTTTTATATATATTTAAATATATATTAATATAATATTTTACATTTATTTATATAAATTAAGGAGTTTTATAGTATGGATTTTGATTATTTGTCCATAAAAACACAGCAGTTTTCCTTTCACAATGCAAGTCCATGAGATGACTGGCTCACTGAAAACAACACGCTGCTTATGTGGCTGGTATGGTAATTAAAATGTTGTTATTCAGGGAGGTCATATGTGGCTCAGCTAAATACAGAGCTCTATCTAATAGTTAATCTGAAATTCCCAAAATATAATGCAATAGGATAAATATGGAAAACAAGTTTGTAAACATCACATTTACAATCTGTTACAAATAATTCTACATTAGTCAGGGTAAAAAAGGGTGACATTAGATAGGTAAATGGCAGAAGGGAAGAGAGGGCACCCCTGTAGGAAGCTCTATGGACCACAGCTGTGTAGGGATGAGCGATGAGCGAATATTAAGTTCGATCTCGCGGCGAATCGGGCCTTTCTCTTTTACCGAAAATGTAAGGGAGAACAGCTTTCTGATTCGCCAAGAGGTCAAGCTCTCAACGGACAGGAGGATTTCCAGGGCTGCATCATGCAGCATTGGAAATCCTCTACGATCCCCAGGCACTAGAGGTTAATTAACCTCTAGTGCCCCGGGGACCCCACACTCCTCTCAATGAATGATGCCTAGCACAATGAAGATGCCTAGCACAGGGGAACCTCCTGACATTGTAATATCTCTTACTCAAAGAATCTCCTACAAATGATACATTTGTATCTGTGCTGGGGATTGCACATTCATTGAGAAGATCCCCGGGCACCAGAGGTTAATTACCCTCTAGGGCCCCGGGGATCGCAAACAGGAGGATTCCCAGGGAATCCTGTGAATCCCCTGTGAATCCTCCTGTTAAAATTTCATCCATCTTCCGATGGTTTCGCAAAATCGGTTTGCCAAAATTTCACGGAACCATCGGAAGTTTGAGGAAATTTTCGCGAGAATGCCAGAGGCATGAGAAAACAGGTAAATGACAGAAGAGAAGAGGTTTCACCCTAATAGGAAGCCCTATGGACCACAGCTGGGCATAAAAAGATGGCATGGGAGACCAGGTAAATGGCAGAAGAGGGAAGGTGGAATCCCAATTAGAAGATTCATAGACCATAGCTTCATGGGCCACAGCTGGGTATAAAAGGATAGCCCACACTGTTTTTTTCTTGCCATTTTTGCTCATTTCTAATAGAGATATCTCACCACTGGAGTAAAGAATGAGAAGCATGCAGGTCATTTAGCCTGCTAGAAATCTCTCAGATGAGATGTGTAAAAGCTTGAGTGCACCAGACTTGAGCTTTATGAATATTACCAGGAAAAGACGTAAAGATCTTGTGTGGCCTGGTTGATGGATGACGTATGAAGAGGCTTCAGCTGCTGCCTCAGTAAAAGTGTGGAACGAGTGTGGAACGTGCTCTCCCTGGCTGCTATTTTCTTGCTCTGAAATAATTAGATCCTTAAACAGAAATGGGATCCATTTACTGTGCTTTGCAATGGATGACCTACTACCTGGAGAGCTGTCAACCATCACCTGCTATGCCCCGTACATTTCATTGCTTTCCTTTTTGGACAGAGTAAGTGTGATTCTGCAGCCATAATTGTAGCTGAGAATGTCACTCTTTCTGGCTGTAATATGTTTTTCATGGTTAAAGAAAACTCCAGAAACGTTAACTTAATTCAGTCTCCAAATATCTGGAACTGTTCCTCAAGGACTACTCACCACTGAGAGGTCTCTAAAATCATATTAAAAAGAATTTTATGGGGTGAAAACGTTCAAGGAAAAATATAGTTGGAGGCATCTGGAGCTGGCATTGTTTCACAGACTGTGTGTGTCCAAGTGCAAAAAATTCTTACACAATGTCCACGTTTTCTGTGCCGTCAGTCTCTACGCCCAAAGCTTCAGCAGCTCAAGCAGACTTCAGAAACTCAGCTTATAATGAAATTGTTTTTGTGGCATTGCCTAGCCTCTCATTACCATAATCAATATTTTATAGGCATGCTGTCAGAAGAAAGTTATACAGTCTTTCTACTTGCAAATTAAAAATAACAGATCAGTCAAACTTAAGAAATATTTGCATCTATGCTGACTTAGGCAGTAAAGCCCACCTACTGAACAGTCCTAAATTTCATAATTGATTTCATGTTTTGCGGCTGATTGCTTGGCTTGTGAAAATGTAGATTAGGGTGTTAAGGGATCACACACAGCTTTTCTAGCTCACTTTAGCCTTGCCTCCTAACAAAATGCAAAAATAAAATGTTGATGCAATGATAAAAAAAAGATCATGTGATATAGGTTCAGTGAGTAATGATAAGTTATAACTATAATGCCAAATTGATCTCATCTAAAATTAAATTCTAATGTGCCATAAAAAAATTTGTTATGAATAACAAACATTTTGGCACTGGCGTTGAGACTGGTATGTCAAACAGAAATGCTGAATCAATTAATTTGCATTAAAGTGTGTACCATGTACTAGTAAGTCCACTATCATGATGTGATGTGCTAACATACATGTACCTTGAAAATTTCTTCATAAAGTTCCTGCACTTCTAATAACATTTACTATGACTGATGATTATGGAAAAGGTTAAAGATTGACTCAATGGGCCTGATTTAAAAAAGCTCTTCAAGGCTAGAGAGGATACACTTTCATCAGTGAAGCTGGGTGATCCAGCAAACCTGAAATGGATCTGGACAAGGATTTAAAACTTTTACTAGCAAATAGAAATTGACTTTGTATAAACCCATTGCAGGACTGCTGGATCACCCAGCTTCACTGATAAAAGTGTATCCACTTCAGCCTCAGAGAGCTTTACTAAATCAGGCCCAATAACAGTAAAGGAGTCACAACTTAGAAAATATCTGGACCTTGATCCCAGTTATGGCGGTATCCATGATGGTACTTCTAGTCTGCCAGACAATAAATGCAACCTAATTCATGTCTTAGTTTCTGCAGATTTTAGGATACACATACTGTATAATACATTTAAGAGCTCAGTACATGGATTGCTACTGTAATGTAATAATCGTCATGATGCTACAAATTCCTAATGATGGCTCTGGGCAATTTGGCTGGATATTTATTCTCCCATTAACACCTTGTGTCAGCACATTGACAGTCACAGCAGGATGTAGGTTGGTTTTCTTTCAGACATGAACAGGCAGCAGAAAAAGAGAAGCCTAATACTTTTACTCACAGTAAATATAGATTAAAGTTTTCTTTTTTAATTACCAAAGTTTGTTTTGTAATTATATATATATATACCGTATATATATATATATATATTTCCATATCAGCCTATTATTATTATTTTTGCATTGGCTTGAAGCCTTCATTTTGGGAAAAAGTCAAAGTACCCTACAGATGTGGAAAATATACAAAGAAAACTTAGAAAAGACTTTTTGTTATTACGTGGCATTGAATGCATTAGCATGCCACTGGTACTAGATCACTTTGGACATAGATGAATCTCCTTCTTTAATCTTCGTAGTTTGTCATGACTAGAATTCCTTTTTTAATTCTTAGCAAATGTTCATTTAGAGAAACACTTAAGGATAGGATAAGTGGCACCAACACAGGGTTGCATGTGAGTCTAACCCAGACACAATTTAAAACTTGAATCGAGAGAGATTTATTTTTTCTATACTTTTAAATGAATAAAACTATTAAACCTGGTATGTTTTCATTTTTATTTTTACAGAGTAATAGATCAGATGCTATTTATAAAGGCATGCCATTATCAGAATAATTTTTAATGTTTGAAACCCTAAATCTATTTTTAGTTTTGTTTGGCTTAATGCCTCACTTGATACAGATTTAGTAAGCAAATTAGCATTATTTTGTTTATGGATCTTTTGCACAGATTCATACTTGGAGATCCCTGTGCAGGCTAACAACACTAAACCACTGCCATGCAATTGGCAGCACTGTCGTCAGTCTTCCATGTAAACCTCCTGTATTTGGACTATTTGCAGCCCAATGGCCAAGTGAGTGTGCATCAAGAATGCATCCACAAGAATGTGTATTTAGCACATATTGTATGCACAGAATAATGAACACGTGGCTGAGCTACTCTATGAAAATAACTAAATGGGAACAATGTCTAGTATTGCACCAAACAGTCTGCTGGCAAGGGGGCTGGACATGCCTTAAAGGACATTAAACAAATGACTTTTACATGTAATTATCCTTTAAAAGTATATCTGAAGCCCAAAATGTTTTTTCCCATTTTTTGGCATCTGTGCTGCATTGTAAAAATCTTTTTTCACTTTCGGTACTTTTGACACCAAAAAAAAAAATATCTTCAAAGTTCCTTTAGACCAGTGTTTTCTGTCTAATCTTCTCTGGAACCTTTAGTGTTCCTTCTGTTGGTTGCTAGGATTTCTGGAGATGTGAACAATGGCAGAAAAATCTCCCTGGCACACTGACAACTAACCAGTTCAAGGGGGGAATTTTCCAGTATCTTTCAATGTTAGGGGTCACTTCAACACCAACCACTATCATTGGAGAATACCACAATTTTTTACTATCTGCATTTCTTTTCTGCAGGTAATTCATTTCAAGTTATTCATTTTAGGAATTCTACAGAAAATACAGGGTGTGAGTTTTGTCCCTTTACTCTTATTCTTTTAATGTAAACTTTCCTCAACTTATTAAGAATGTTAAAATGTGATGGACTGTAGGTAAAATTCTTTTTCGCAGTGATCTATCTTAAGAACTTGAATTTCAAAGGTTCCTCAAGGCTACTCTATATAGTAAGAGGAACCTCCTACATCCCCTGGATGAAGAAAAAAACTCCAAAATTAGTTTAAAGAATGGTTTTAAGGGCCAGAAAAGCCATATTCTTTGAGATAATTTTGTATTATTCTTCCCATTCCTACTCCTCAATAGGATGAGCGAGAATGCCTTTGACATTCTGGCGAAAATTTCCTTGAACTTCTGATGGGTCCGCCAAGTAGGTTCGCCGAAACTTCGCGGACCCATCGAAAGTTTGAGGAAATCATTACAGAAGGAGTACCCTGGCTGCAATGCAGCCATGGTAAACCTCCTGTGTGTGATCCCTCATTGAGGCAAGCCCTCATTTAACCTCTAGTGCCCGGGGATTGTGCACAGGAGGATTCTCACAGCTGCAATAATCAATGCAGCCACGGTACTCCTCCTGTGTTAGTCCCGCGGCTGTGCTCATCAATGAATGCAGCCGTGAGAATCATCACAGGATGATTCCCATGGCTGCTTTCATTCATGATGAGCACAGCCGCGGTAGTCCTGTGTTCTTGGATAGAGAATCCCCACCCAAGAACACATACTACGGGGCTGCAGGGCTCCTCTCCCCTGATTGCTCTTGAAGGTGCCAATAAATTCGATCTCTACGGCCAAATTTACTCAGGCCGTTCTCGCTTACATGTTCAGTAAGCATGAACAGCCCGATTCGTGAGATCGAATTTTAAAATTTTGCTCTCTGATCCTTACTCCTCAAGGCCAAAAAAGGTTTAAAATGATTGTTGTAGCCATAAAATTGGACCACTAGTGGGTCACATATTTATAAATATGGAAAGGGTTCTAACAAAAACATCAAAGATGGTGTTAAATGCATGTTACAATTTAATTAATTTTGCATTGTTGTGGAAGTTCTGCTTTTTTTTTTGTAAGACAAGACACCATGCAATTAGATAGACCACATTTCTTGTATGTTCCAAAGGTAAATTAGAGAGTATGTTATAGATGTGTTGCTATTGTTTTTATTACCATGTACACAAGGAAGAAAAAGTATCTTCTTCAGTTGCAAAAGGCACAGCAAGAAGCTGATGGGGTGTCTACATATCCTATAAAAGTGGGTTCTGGTACGCTTTCTATTTGTTTAGGTGCTTTAGTAACAGATGATCCTGCCAGTCCTAGGATTTCTCATAAAGGACTCTTTTCTCATAAAATGTTTTCAAGTTCTTAGTGATCCAACAACAGGCATTAGTAAATCAATGTCACATTTCAGAGATAAACCCCTTTGAAATGTAATGTTGATTTTCCTATGGCTGTTGTTAAGTCAGTAATGGCTTAAAAGCATTCTGTACCCTGGAGAGTGGGCGACTTTCTTTTATATACCACTCTTACCAACTCTGATCCCATGGAACCATTATCTTTTCTCATATGAATTAACCCATCAAGAAGAATGCTTCTTATTTTCTTAATTATACAATAAATCCGACCAGAAAAGAACAGTTGGATTGTGTTCAGGCTCCACACAGTTGTAAATCTCTGGGCTTGAAAGCTTCTCTTTATGATCCAGATGGGCACGGCACACTACCACCTACTCAGCTTGATTATTCGCCCCTTCAGCCAGGCATAGCGCTGGAAACATGCAAAGGAAAACTTGACTGTTGAACTTTCTAGCCAGGATTTACCAAATTGCACAAAAGAATTTTCACCCTTTGCTTAGGTTTATAGGGAAGCATAGCTGAGCTGATTGTCTTTTGTCACGGTTTTTCAGTCGCACTGGTTGGACAAGAGCCAGAATTACACTCCCTTTCTGCCTAAAGCTAAATGAAACAGAACTTTAAACTCAGAGACAGAAAATGTAAGGGCTCAAGTACGTATTTTAAGGTCTGTTATTTATCCAAGTATTAATGTACCGTATAGTATATATTGACAACCAACATTGATTGGTTTCAGTAATGCTAAATAATGCCATGCACATGGATAGTTTAAAATCTGCTATGCCATATTTGCAATCAGAAGAGTTAATACACCCTGCCCAGCTTTACAGTGCCTTCAAAGTAAAGGAAAACTCAATAGTGTTGAGTTGGATCAAAGGCATGCTGGAAGACCCAAGGCCATGACAGTGAAGAACATATTTTGGCAATGCAAAGAGTTCTTATGGCTTAGCTTAGCCCCTACAAAAAGAAAAACACCTGCTGACTATATAATTTCCCTTTTGGGAGTATTGTTTTTTTTTGCATGGATACCACTACAACCCTGGTTAAATCTGTTTGTTAAAATCTTTGGTAATTAGCTTTATTGGTTTCCCTATTGGTAAATTCTGGGTGTGCCATATTGTTTTATATTGCACATAGTACACAAAAGGATGGCTAGTCCTTTGTACTATATATACTGTCAAGTCAATCAAGCTGTAGATTATTTACACTTATTATTGTTATCTTTAGTTTTAAAACTAGTCATCCATGCCATTGCTACTTAGTATATTATAGGGACAGGAAAGCCCCTAATATATATTTTAATTGATAGCTTGGAAGATAATGTACAGGGAAATTTCAAACTTAGTGAGATGCTTCTGTGGCCCTGAAACATGCTCACAAATGGCACATCTCGGTGTTATATGGGCGATACCAACATATTCAGGAACTTTAAAAAGGGAGTCTTGGACAGTCTATAAGTTCAGTAGAAAACCCCTTCAAGTTACGCTTGGGACTAAAGTAATATACATAATAAATAGAAACAAATATTTGGGGTCTGTTTTTAAAGCAATGAATCTAACATGCACCAAAACAATAATTTATCACTGCCATTGAAATCATTGATGAACCTGAATGTTCAGATATTTGTGAGATTCCAAGCTTTATAAAAAAAGACCCTTTAGCTACACTTACCATTAATATTTATTACTCACTGCTCACTAAGGAATATTTACAATTTTAATGCAAACACGGACCTAAAAATATGTTTTTTTCTCTCTGTCGTTTGTTCGGTTTTATCCGTCTCTGCCAATACCCCAGTCCTATCTCCCTTACATACAGTCTTTATTACTTTTTCTCAGCAAAGACCTTTGTACTAGAAAATTGCATCAAACAATGTGTCCTTAACCAATGATCTCAAAAAGCTTCCCATGCTGTTTTAATGACGGTGCTGGCGTCCATAATTAAGAACTGGCACATAAAATATTATGAAACTCAAAAATTATAGGTGTGAGGGAATGCACAGGCTCATAATAGAGCAGCAAAGAATAGCTAATAAACAATCATTGATCTCATTTGTGAATGGGAGAAACCTTTATGGCGTAAATTAATTCAGCATAATGCAGACGCAGCTTAAATGGAGGTTACCACTTAGAATTTCGGCTGCAGGGTCCTGTGTCTTTTATAGACCCTCTGGAGCCATGTTGCCATGTTTAGTGTTTGAATAGACTATTGTGCACTAATTATATCTCTTGTTTGGATGACTGCCAACTGCAACAAAGATTTTTTATTTTGCTTTTTAGGAAACTAGTACACGATAATTATTCACATGTATAGCACACGTGGTCCTGTACCCAGGAGTATAGGGAGGTCAGGAACAATAATTATTTTTTATACCACGTATCTGTAGTACTTTTTACAAACTATAATAAAAGAACATTGAAATACACATATCTATAGTTTTTCAATTTTTTTGAGAAAAAATTTGAGATAATTTTGAAAGTTTTCAAAACACTTATGAGGTATTTTTGGCCTGCAGTTGATCTTCTTCTGTCCTGCATTTTACCGTCTTTAATCTGATTTTGCATTCCCATAGTCTGAAGCAAACAAAAACCCATCAAGCATGTGTTTGTTTCTTTCACTAAACGGCAATGCTTTAAATGTATTTGTGTTCCAAGTCCCAAAAAGGGATTGCAGAAACTTCTAATATGTCCTGTGATTGCCTAGATTGTGTAGTCTTCTTTACATTCTCTCCTGCACAACCTTACTGAAATGTTTGTGTTATCTACACTAATAAAGCACAAAGCAACTTCCAATAGCTTATGATGATGTATTGGTGTTATTTGATTAACCAATATAGAGAACACATTACCATTCATCGATGGTAAGGACAAAATGATCTGTAAATACCGCTAATCTTTTACATTTCATTTTGCTGTTTGCAAATTGTGTAGCATAGCTTAAGACCAAAATGCACTAGAAAATTTTCTGCTGCTGACACCTTGTCAAGAAGATTTATTAATGTGCAGCTGTCAAATTTATTTGATGGAAGTCACCGAAACACCTCAGAATCCCAAAACCTTGCAGCATTGGATCGATAAAACCATAGTAGAAAGGATATAAATACTGAAAAGTTCAGTCGTATATAGTTGACCCTAGTGATATTATCACCATCATATTGAGCCTTACAGAGTACATTGGAACATACACACTAGTCCCCAACCCCTAAAGGAGCTTATTATTATCCAGTATTTATATATCCCCAACATATTACACAGCACCGTACAAAGTCCATAGTAGTGACACTAACTGTCCATCAAAGGGACTGGATTTGAACCTGGGATCTAGCACTGCAAAGGCAAGTGTGCTAACCATTGAGCCACCGTGCTGCCCTAAATAGCATGTAAAAGCTGAGCTTAGAATACAAATATCATTAGTTCCCAAGCCCAATGGATTGGGGTCCCTGCTTGTACTAGCGACCATTGCCATGTAAAGTGAGGAGTTGTGTCCAAAGCAAGAGGTGAGGGTATATCACCTTAAGTGAAGAATTACCCTCACTTTGGAGCATTTCCATTTATTTTCATGTCGCTTCCCTTGGGCACTAAAAGAAGTAAGATCTCCCCAAAGAAACACAGACAGGAAAAAAAATGTTTTTGCTAAACATACACTTTAAAAAAAAACTTTCCCTAGCATTGCTGTGGAGTCTGTAAACAAGATATTGTTTGTGCTATATAAAACATCTAAGTCTATTCTATATCGCCAAATTTTATAATGCATATTATTGCACATAATTTTCTACCAATACTTTAGTTATACCAGTAAGTCTGTGCTAATGGGTTTTAGTATTGTTTCCAACTACTGTGATTACTAAAAATTGCAATGATTTAGAAAAATTCCCAGTCCTTGGAAGCAGAGCTAACAACACGTTACAAGTGTAAATAATTATTAAAGAATGGCTTTCTGCAGATGACTTTCTCGAAATGATAAGCATATCCAATTTTTAATGAATTTCTTGGATTGTACATTTCAATATTTGAAAGGCAATGGAATGTTCCAAACTGTTTTGTTGATTAGCCAAACACAGCATGACTAAAATATGAAGATTACAAGCCCCTGGCTTTTCCATTTTTTCTTAAAGTTCATTGTCCTTGATTTGTGTAAGCAATTACCTTTGTAAACTAAG
>NC_092865.1:63073926-63101342 GCF_032062135.1 Pyxicephalus adspersus | reverse complement strand
GATCTTGCGGTGAATCGGGCCTTTCTAGCTTACAGCATGTGATTCACCACAAGGTCGTGTTCTCACCAAACTCACCAAACTCAAATGAACACTCACGTGCCTCCAATCAGTTGTAAACGCAAGTTCCCAGGGTCACTGGGCTGTACTTATCAGCCCGGTGATCATAGGAACTGAACTCAGATGAACTCTCAATGGAGACACTCCATTGAGAGTTCATCTGGAGTCACAGCTGATTGGAGGCATTCAAAATCCTGTGGTTCTTCCAGAGGTTGCTAGGGGTTTCTTGAGCAAAGGGCCATTTGTACCTCATTTTACATAACATCATTTTAACTGATGCCAGTGATCTTTTGGGCTATCTGTAAAGTTGACATTCCCCCCAAAATTGTAAGACACATTCTTCCCACTGACCACCATGTTAATGTACTGTGAGCTGTGGATATTATTATTGTTAGGAGTTCCCTAAGACCTGAAAGTTACTTCAAGGGTTCCCACTTGTGGGCTGACCTAATATATTCTCTGTTTTTTAACTTAAAAACTTGCTCAAAGGAGGATTTGGACTCCCTGTTTATTCTTACAACAGGTATTCAAACTCAGGAGTCCATAAAACATTGACTAGCTTATACCAAACCATGTTATGTCAGATTTGGTTCTTAGTTTGGTTCTTCAAGGCAAATATAGAAGCAAGGTAGACAGAAAGGGTTTTTTGGCAAAATAACAGCATATACTGTATTTAATATGATAATATGATAATGAAATAAAGGCAGATATAAAAAGCAATTAAATAATGCAGCTTCGTAATAATCAATACATCATTGAACTGAATTCGACATGCTATCGCTTGAACTTTGTAAAGAAACATCAGCTCTTCTGTTCTGACAGACAGGACAGTGCTATGTGGACTGTGTGTATCTCAGGACTAGATGGACAGAAATACAAATCCTATGCCAGTTATAACAGCTTCCATATGTATATTTTTATTTGTGTGTTTAACTGTTTTGCCTGGGGTTCAAGTTTGATTACACTAGTTGATATTCTTATCCACAACTTTTCCAGAGAAAGCACATTTAACTTCTCTCTATTTCCTATTTTATCTTTTTATGTTTGAAGCTTAGAAATGCCATGGTGAACAGAAAAACTGGAAAATTTTCAATGGAAGTCAAGAAGACTGTGGACAAGGGGGTAAGATTTTATCATTTTCTTTTGGACTTTTTGTTCCTATACGATATATACTAACTTTCTTTTATTATTAATTTAAGAAACGAGTCTTGGTGATGACAAATGACTACTACTACACTGACATCAAGGGGACCCCATTTAGGTATATCTCTTTTGCCAATACTGATGCTTTTGTAACTTACTTTTAAAATATACAATGAAAGCAATTTGGTTGGTTGGGACATTTGGAAAGCTCACAGGCAGATTTGTTAAAACTAAGGAAAAAAACATGATATTAAAGATGCTGTTCACACTTGTCAAGCATTTGATTCATAGTTGAAAGCCGAAAACTAAATGGGAACATCTTAATGGTGGCTGCAGGGGAAACGGGGGAGGCTTAATATTTAAGCAATCTTATTACCAACCGAATTTGTTGATAGAGTATGGCTTATCTCTCACTATTTCTGGTCATAGTTGGATTTCTTTTATTCCACCAGTTTTATTAGGGTAAATGAATCAATGTCTTATTTCCCACCATTTTTGGTGATTATTTTATGTCTTATTCTTACCATTTTTAGTGAAAAATGGATGGATCTCTTTCTCTCACCATATTTGGTGATAGATGAATGAATGTTTGTTTCTCCCACCATTCTTGGTGATACATATACCCAACAACATACAGTATTAACCAGTAGGTATAGGTGTGCATGAATGAATATGCAAATGAATATTTCAACTCAGTATAGACCTATATAATAATATAATGTAGAATGTGTTTGTGATGAATTTGTACTTTTTCCTTGTTCTGAACAAGAAACAAGACTTAGCAACCAAAAAGAAAAATTATAAATACCATTTGTGGTAGCAATACAAGTACTGCATTTTTCAGTCTGTATTTTTATTTTTCAGCTTAGGAGTTGTTTTGTCAAGAGGTCACGGCAAATATTTCTTCAGGGGCAATGTGTCTGTTGAAGATGGTAAGATGATGTTCAATCCTGTTTTAAATTCATGTAAAGTAGCCCTTTAAATTTTACCACTCCTGAATGGTAACTACTTAAATAAATACGTACATTTAACCATGCATTTTTTGAACAGTATATAGCTCCTATTTACCCAATATATTTCTATGGCTGAAGCTGTACTCCTTTGGATAGCTGGGGGCTCCCCTGGGTACAAACCAGCTGTAGTTAAAAATGAAGTGACCGGCACAATAGAAGTTAGCATAACTTTTATTTGCAAAGACTGTGCAGCATCAAGAGCGGGGCTAAAGGGAACTGTTTAGGTAACAGATGACACTTTAGAAGCTGTGAAAAATGTAAGGGCAACGTCATGAAAATTTCAAATTAAGTTTTAGAAGGAACAGGGTGGCTCATGCAATAACTACTCCAGCATAAAAACATTTTTGGGCACAACTATTATTCTTTGCTGCCATTCTGAATTACATTAGAGTGCTGGGAGCAATGTGGGCAGCATAGTCATGTGAAGTACAGAACATTTATCTTCTACAACTCCTACAGTTCAAATTATGTTTCCCTTACGTACATTCCCTGTGACAATGGTCATCAGGACAAAGAGGGTGGAACTCCCCAGCAAGGTCACAGGAGCAATAAGATTCTAACTTTAGAGTACTTACAAAAATAAATACCAAATACTAAAATATAATATATATAATAATAATAATTATTAGCTTTAGACTTTGAAATAGAAATTTGGAAGCTGTCTTCGCAGGACTGTTGTGAAAGGTGAAAGTTCCATGGCTTTCATTCTGATCCAGACTTTATTACCTAGCTAGTGGATGACTTAAAATACATGTTCAACATTTGCAGTATGAATGGTATGAACTTCTATCTTACATGTCTGTTTCAGATTAGCTGCTCAGTTGGTATTACTACTTGCTGGCAGTCAAGCAAGGCACAGGAAAGCAACCATGGGGCCTGCAACGAATCAGCATAAGCAGCTCCCATTTTTACATCCTTACAAATCCTGTACTGCCTGATACATACATTCCTAAATTGGAAGGTAGCATGCTTCTTAATTCATGTACATCACTCTTATTCAGTCTATCAAGTAAAGCTGGTAGGAAAACAAGAGACCACTTTGTGTCCCCTGAGCGGCAGATAGTCATATGACTCTTCTAAGCAACCCGTTCAACATTTTCCATTTCTTTATTCTGCTTCTAGATTTATTGCCTCTTAGGCTTCGTACACATGTGCAATATTTGATGTTGGAAATGAATGATTGACGACCGAACGTCCAAAAATCTTTAACAAAAAAAGGGCAAAATGACTGGCCGACGAACTAGGAATGTCGCTGGAAACGAACGACTGTCCTGGCGGATCTGTTTGGGCGACGATCGTTCACAATCTTTTGTTTGTACGGTCATTCAGTGATTGTGGATTGTTCTGTAATACACTTTCTCCTTTACATGTCACATTCTGCATCGTTCAAACGATCGTATCCAGCGTGTGTACATTATTGGTGGATTATACTTGAACGATCGCATCGTGTACAGAATTGTGCACTATATGATCGTTCAAAATAATCGTGCATAATTGTTGATCTGTTATCAAGTGTTCATTTTGCAACAAATATTGCACGTCTGTACGTAGCCTTCGGAATTTGGAGACAATGAGGGTTACAATTGTCGAGCAGACTCTATTGTTTTATGTCTGGGCACAATTGCTTCAAATAAAGACAGACATTTGTACAAACCAAGATTTGTACAAACCAATGTATTTATTCCCTGAAACGTGTAAAGAACCAGGTTACAAAAATTCATGACTAGGCTAGGATGTGGTGGCAGGTTCACTTTAACTTCTGAAAGTCTCTGCAGGACATTGCATGAAATAGTAGAATGTGGGGAGATTCTTGGACTTATAAACTATATCTGATTAAGACAACTGAATCATAAAATGTTTAAGATTATATTGTATTTTTTTTTTACAAATTGCAAAGTCTTTGTACTGCTTTTGTGACTCTTATCTATCAGATTAGTTCCAGCAAATTGTTTAGTGAATTCTTCGCCTGTAAGAAATTTGTCAAGTGCTCCCCAGAACAGAGCGTGGTATATATAAGAATGCCATGGAAACATCTGCTGACAATAAGACAATATAAAATCTGTCTTCTCTGTTT
Organism: Pyxicephalus adspersus; assembly: GCF_032062135.1. Classification (NCBI taxonomy): domain Eukaryota; kingdom Metazoa; phylum Chordata; class Amphibia; order Anura; family Pyxicephalidae; genus Pyxicephalus; species Pyxicephalus adspersus. The sequence continues at coordinate 63,097,055 of NC_092865.1, read as the reverse complement.
TGAATCTCTCCTGTGAAGTCTGTCTCTGCAATGTTTAACTATATTTAAAAAAAAGGAGAGAGATAAAAGGAAAAATAAGAGCTAAATCAGTCTTTTAGTTTCCATAAATCTATAGTTAAAGATTTATCTTGTCTGGTGGTGATATGCTTATTTTCAGTTTTGCAATCGTTGATAACTAGGGATGGGCAAATCTGTCCCAGTTTACCTTCTTAAAGATTCGGGAAACTTCCTTGCAGTTTAGTTAAAAAGCCAGATACTAAAGGAGACATGCACCAATACTAGAAATAAATATTATTATATTAGGGAAAAGGACTTTTTACAGCTTAAAAGGCAAAATTGTGAAATAAAAACACATCTTCTAAGAAACATGCTTGTTGGTTGCCTTAAAAATGATCACAGCGTTTATTTTTATTTTAAAGGATTTCCTCAAAGTGTAACTAGACCCTTATCAAGGCATTCAAGGTGGTAGTGAAAAGGGAGACAGTAAGAGCTTGTGTCCCCCTCCTTTTTGTGCCATACCAGGACCAATGCCTCTTATGGGGGTCCTAGTGTTGAGGGACCTTTTTTCCACACCTTTTTGTTGGGGGGCTTATGGGGGAATTAAAAAGCCCCCTTTAATATCGGGATTTGTACAATTCTACATTAGTAACTCTTAGGCTAGGTACGCACGTGCAATTGTGCTCATCCGATAATCGGCTCGGGGCTGATATCGGATGAGAATCTGGCATGTGTACAGCGCTCGTCGTCCATCGTCTGAACGACCGTCCTGGCGGATCCACGAACGATGGACGACAAACAATTGTAATAAAAGTGAAGGGGAGAGAGCACAGTGGGGTGCCGCTCCATCGTCCTCCCTCTCTCCTCTCCATAGAGCAGAACGGTGCAGGAAGTACAGAGCTCGTTCATGCATCGTGCAGTCGTTGTCATTGTAAAGGATCATGAAAGATCCTTTCCAACAATAATTATTGCACGTGTGTTCATAGCCTTACCCATACCCAGAAAGAGTAGAAAATAAACTCATCACAGCAAAAATGTTGATATATATAAAATTATATCCATACATATAAAAGAATTATTTCCAACATAAATTGCTGTATTTAGGAATAAGCACTTAGGGCAACAGTTCACAATCACCTTGCATATACCCTGATTTCATATGAGTTTGCAGTGATATAAAACAAATCCAACAAATTGTGTTTTTAATGTTAATACTCAGAAGAAAGCGGTGAACAATACTATGATCTTCTGTTTTTTTATCATAGGGTTACATGATCTAGAACACCCTGATGTTTCTTTGGCTGATGAGTGGTGAGTGTTAGAAGTGTTATAATTATTCACAGTCCGGTTGTGTGCTGAGAGGACTAATAGCTTCTTTCTTTAAAGGACGTATTGCAACACAGATCTGCATCCTGAGCACCGTCACCTCACGCAATTAAAAGCAATAAAAAAATACCTCACAGGAAAAGAGCCATCCTTGCAATGTAAGTAAAAACCACAAATGATTTTTATGACCCATGGGTAAAGTCTAGAACCGGCCTAGCAGTGAGCCAAAGGGTAACAAATCTGAATGAAAATGTAGGATTGTCTTCCTTTTTTTACGTTTTTTTTGTTGGGACGCTAACATGTTTATAGGGATATTAAGATTAAAAATTAAGGTTTAATTTTAGGGCTTGGCAGACTGTGAGAAATAATGTTTCCTTTCCATTGGAAATACATTTAATGGGGTCCATAAGAAATGGCATGATGGGTCCCGGAGTACAGAACACTGGTAGGGTCACAACATAAACAGATGTACACCTTTCAGCTATTTCTTGGTCTTTTTTTAGATTTAGGGTGAACAATATGGCTGCACAACTTTGAAAAACTAAAACTAAAAACCTTTTAGTGTAACCTTTTGTATAAAACATAGTTATGTCGGGAACATTTTGCAGACGTTCTTGAGATTAGTGGTTACAGAGGGACCCGAAACCCTTTTCTCTCGAGCAATCATGTTAAAGTTCTTTTTTATGGGCAGACCTGCTGGTGGAACTACCATACACAAACTGATCAAACATTAATTTGTCTTCTCATTTTGGATTTACTTGACTGCTTATTATTTGTTAACTTTCAGGTATTAGCTCTATGTTTCTTTTCTGTTTAGAAATGATGAATTTCATAGGGAGTATATTATTGTTTAGATTTTTTTTTGCTGCCATATTATTCCAATCCAGGGAATGGTAACACTGTACTTTCTCAAAGTTCCTTGCTCCTAGGAAGCTATCACTAAATCAGTTGTGTTGATGACCCTGGGGATTGGTAACATCAGACCCTGGATATATGACAGTGCTAGGGCTTAGCCGTGGGGTAGTATGGCTGGGAACCCTAACAGGGAGCAGATCACATATTCGGAATATGTAGGCATTCTTACGAGTTGCAGAGAAGCACTGATCTTCAAGGGAGCACAGGTAAGATGAGAATATTTTGTGGGAGGCATTTTGAACAGAGAAGACACCCCTCTTAACCAACAACAGTAAAAGTAAGGCTCTTCTCACAATTCTGTGAAGTAGGACACAGTGGGTGGGGGGTAACCACAATTAGATGATTGAAAGGTGGAACAACACTACCCGTTTTGTCTAATATTTACCATTTAAGATATGTACTATAGCACAAATACAAGACACATTGTAGCTGGTAATAAATGTATCTAATAAATTGTTTATTGGTAAATTCCACAGTCCTATAATATATGGTTCTGATGCAGGTGACAAAGAGCTAATACAAGAGGTTTTGTTTGATGCTGTGGTCAGCGCTCCATTAGAAGCTTACTGGACCAGCCTTGCACTAAATAAATCAGAGTAAGTATATTTCCTTATCAGTGACACAACAAGTTCAGTTGTTAGAAATACACAACTGGTACTAATATACAGAATTAATGTAAAAGCTAGATATTGTCAAGTAAAACATTTTTTACATTTTAACTCAATTCTTTTTAGTTGAAAAGTGTTCTATTACATCATGCTACTGACAGTGATGCTTAGATAAAACAACAATTCACACTGATGTATTGCTGTAAAATGTGCATTAGTGCTCAATCAGAATTGCATTGCTTTTCATTTTGAATGACTCCCCACTGCAACGTGGCATTGAACCTCAATGCATGCACAGATCTTAAACATCTGTGTTTTGTGGTACAGTGTGCTGGAAAGGGGCCAGTGAGTTTTTAGATGTGTTGCACTGCAAATGTTGTAAAATAAATGGGCTACCTAACTAAAGCATGCATTGACTTGTGTCAATATTACTGTTAATTAATGGTCATGTCTTAACCCACATGATATTAGAAGCTTTTTTCCTGAGTCAAAACAAAGTGGGCACATTTGTAAATAATATTTATTGCCTTTCTAAGTCCATGTTACCTGTATGGACTATTGAAGTATCCACTATATCCATTGGGCATGTTAAAATTAGGAAAACTGTTGTCAGAACTGAGTTTGTAGACTTCACAGTCTACATACTATGGTAATTATTACACCAGCTATTTATGCTAGCTGTTTGCCAGGGAGGGAATTTGATTTACACTGTTTCGTATGTTTGGCTCACTTCCTGTAATGTCCAGTAGATTTTGATCTTCTTTATTTATATTCAGAAATTCAGACAAAGACGTGGAGATTGCTTTCCTTGGTACGCGCACTGGACTGACCCGTGTGAATCTGTTTGTGGGCCCAGAGCAGCTAACATACAAGTAAGCAGCATTTTTTTTGACTGAACATCTAATTCATTATGGCTACCATTGTTAATATTTATGCAAAGACTTTCACTAGTCCAGGTATTAGTATTGTTCAGGTGTTTCCAGTATTAGGTAATGTAAATGGTAATCCACACATGCACTAGTATGGTTGGCTCTTGTGCACAAAACCAGATCAATAAAGACATGGCTGGACAAGTTTGTCGTGGAAGACCTTAAGCCCTGCACAGAGTCGTAACCTCAACAGAACCGGGTCTTCTTGTCAGACATCAGTACCAGACCTCACACATTTTTGGAAGAGATTGAGCAGTAAGCCTATATAGCCATAATAATCAGATCTACAAAGTTCTGGCCATGTAGTGCATGGTCCAACCACCTTTAGGCCATGGATGAAAAGCATACTCTGTAAGCATGGTATTTATATATTTTTAAAAAATTTACTTTATCGAAGAGAAATATGAAATTTCTTTGGTGACTTCCTTGCTGTTTGCTTAGCTGTAGTGTCAAATGTTTTTAAAATATTTACCTAGAAAACTATGCAGCAATCAAATGCATAGTAAGAACTTTTGTTTTCCGCAATGGTTTTTCATCACAGGTGCACAGGACTACGGGGATTGCTCCTAGATTGCAGATACACCCCCGTTTTTATTTTGTGGTCCACTTAAAAAAGGAAAACAGGTACTGTGAAAAGAGCTTGGAACATTTTGGCCACAGTGGTCATAGTTTTGTTGGTTTTGCTAAGGGGCGCAACTGTTGGGAGGTGAGGGGTCTGGTTGAGTCCACTTATCCCATTGCAGTACAGGGCAGAATTTCACAGCATCCACATATTAAAGATCAGGGTGGATCTCAGTTTGGGTGCAAAGTGCAGGCAGTAGTGCTGAGCAGCTCCTGTGTTTAGAGAAATACCAGCTAATGCATCCCAAGCAATGAACATACCTAGCTGCAACGCACTTAAACTAGACACAATACAATTAGCACACCAACATGCATTGTGCTGTGCTGCACGGAAAAAAATGCTGGTCCACCTTTTAGGTCTGTTGTGGTGCAACACACGTTTATACACAGCACGGATATGAAGGGGCCCTTAACTTCTCTGATGTAGTAGCTAGAATAGGGCACAGAGCAATGGAAATACAGACAGGAATTTATGCCTGACCAATCAACTCTACCATGAAATAGATAACAAGTCTTTTTAAGGAAATCCCTTAGTTATTAGTTATTATTTAATTTGAATCATGTGCTTGACATCTCATGCGTATTGACTTTAACTACCACTCATACACCCAGCTGTCATATTTCCAAATGAATGTTGGTGAATGTCATCAAGCATCTGACTGGATGGTATAGAAAATTCCCTTTTTCCTTTTTATATTTTAGTCAATTTGTAACTGTTTACAACTATCAAGTGACCATCAAGCATGGTCTGAATAATTGAGTCACATTGTAAAAAAGTCCACCTAACTCAGTACTCGGAATCACAAACATACGTGCCAAAATACGTTGCTTTAGGGCTCTCATTTGCTGCGCACCACAGTTGAGCATCTCTCCCCAGCTATTGTTTTCAGTGCCAATTTCATTCTTTGTTTTTTAAACTGTTCTTAAGCTTAAAATGAAACGCTGCTTATTTAGCTTAACCTTGAGCTCAGAAAACAGCAGTTTTGTGTTAAGTTGTTTGTAGAAGTGTCTATGATACTCCGAATACAGTGTGTTATGCTGTATTACTCCAGCTTAGTGTAGTTTACCCATCTGCTACAAGTTATTGACTATGTTCACTTAAGATGGATTCTTTTAATAAAAAAAGAAAATTCCCCATTTTTATTGGTAACTACTTGAATAATTCTATTAGCTTTGAATAAACTTTAATTTAAGTCTGGAATTCTACTTAACATCCCTTATTCCTCCTTAGGTGCTTACATCTTTATTAGATCCCTGGCCTGCTGGAGTAGTGATCCCCTGGATCTATGTGTGGAACAGGCAATTACACCCACTGGTCTTCAGTGGGTGTAATTGTCCATTTTTTAGGGAAAGCAAGGACTAACAAAGGTTATTAAAATGGCACTGGTCCCAGGCAATCCACAAACCATCCATCAATTTCCACCATTTAAATTTTGGAACAGGAGCCCAGATTTTTGTTTTGGCCAAAGTGGTGTAGGAGTAGAATTTTCAGGTTCTTTGGATGTGAGTTAGATGGATAAACCTTCCTAGTCTCTGTGGTCATGGGGATCAAAAAAAAAGAAAAGAAAAGGTAGATACAAACATTGATAAACACATGAACGGGTTAGTGTTAGATCTTTTGTCGTGTTTTTCCTTTTGTGTGTGTCTTAGCTGGGTGATTTCAATTGCTGTAGATGGAAAGTGAGGAGAAATATCTGAAAAACAATCATTAATAAAGGCCTTGAGGTTTCCCTCACAATCGTTTTGCACAGGGTTCCACTTTATAGTAAACCTTCACAAACGTTGGCACTTCAGACTGAACATCGGATGAAAAAATGCCTGTGAATGGTTCTAGACTGCTTCTACAACAAATTGAACTTGGCAAGTCCTTTGACAGAAAATCAGATAACATAAATGATATACAATGTTTTCTAAGTGGGTTTATCCAACCGTTGAGATACCAAGCACCATAAAACATCATACGGGAGGGGTTTTATTCTAAATAAAAAATAGAACGTTCCTGCAAAACACCTCTCTGTCCATTTGGTAACTTGGAGAATTCACTTGTTTGTGAAGGTATACAGACGTGTGAATTTTGACTTGTACCAGTTCTTAGTAATAAGGCGATGATGGTCTATGGTTAATGTTTTTACAGCAGAATAATTATTCTTCCTGGTAATGGCTCACTGATCTGTTTCTGTTGAGCTTTGACTAATGGACACCTTCTCCAAAGCTTTGCTACCAATACAAGGAATTCGGTCAAGATCTTGGTTCAGATGTGTTCGGCCTATAGGCTAAATATGGCCCTTTAGTAATAAAAAAATATCTTAACTCAAGAGCACGAATGTCAAATATTGCAGCATACCCATCCTTAGAAACCATAACTATATTGTCACTTTTTGGCAAGTACAGAAAATACCTGTTCACCTTGCTAGAAATGCAGTATCCTTGTCATTTATAAAATGAACTGAGAAGCAAATGTTCCTGTGTAAATTACTCATCCCACATCTTACCTTTCTTCCCATGAAGATGAACCAAGGCAGATGTGTTTGAAGTCTAGCATAGGTGACAACCATGGCTCTCCCTATATTAGTACAGTATGGTTTGTGAGAATAGTCACCTAGGGAAGTATGGTGAAAATAAATAATAAAAGGCTTGAAAAGTTAATGCAAGCATTTTATCTATGGAGTGGATTGCTGGAACATTTTTGTTTTTTAATTAGATATACTTTACAAAAACAGAAAAGTGTAGCAAGAAAAAAATGTTTTGAGTGCAAAAAAAGGTATCTTCAAAGAGGAATTTATCTAGAGTTGATGTGTGTATGTGTTTGGGAATGAGATGTATAAAGAGATTTTTTTGCCATTTTTTGGCACTCATTCGGATCCATAGGAACCCATCCCTAAAATCCTATAGAAAGCAGATATCACAAAAACCTTTATCTGAAATGAAACCCCATCTCCCTCCCCACCACATCATTAGATAACGTAAACATACTGCGTATCATTGAAAGTGTTTACTTGATCCACATATGTAATGTGACTGTTATTTCTCCTCTTATGTTTCAAGAGATTTCCTTACGTCTGACGACAGAGAGAGTATATACAATGCTGACCACTTTCCCCTGTGGTACCGCCGAGCAGCTGAGCAGATTCCTGGTAGCTTTGTCTATTCCATCCCGTTCAGTACAGGTCAGTATTACTGCAGATTATCAACTCACGTCTCTTTGTTGTATATTTTAAAAAAGTGACAATTACAAATTATCAAATTACAACTGTTCTATAGTAGCCCATCCTAGGAAACACTCATGAGACACCAAGCCTCAATCTACTTACTCTTCTTGTCTGAGTGTGTACTGTGTGGTTCCAGCCTCTGAGTTGGCCATTGATCATTTACCAGGAAGGACCGTCACTTCTTGTGCACATGTGCCATTGAGTAGAGGAAGCTTTGGATTGGTGGAAGTAAGGAGCTGATGTGCTTAAGTTGGGGGGATAGCTAAGTAATGGATATGAGCTGGAAAGAGGAGGAAAGATAAGTGCTTGGTGGAGATATAAGTTTACTTATGAGCCAAAACTTTTTATATATATGAATTAGTTTGGCCATTTTAGACAGTGTCTTAACTAATTTACAACAGAGCCATTTATTTTTTTATAGCACCACAATGGGCATGCATCCAATGCACTACAGCCTACTACAACACAGGTGTGTTATGGTGCACTGCAAAATTTACTACTGCACTATTTTAGTGATTTGAAGTGCATTTCAGCCCATTTATTTTTAGAGTTCAGACCTGTCTCAAGATGGAGCAATCTTTTAAATCTCCCTTGGTCATTGGCAACGCAGTGCTGGTTCCTAAAGATCTAGTGTCTGCACATTTGGCAGCTGGCAGCTGTACTAAATATACTGGTACCGTTTCTCGCCATCCCCATTCATTTATTATAGGGCTTCCACTGGTCAAAGCTTATTGTAGCTTCTCCCCAACGCCAGCGGTTCGCTGGCATGAGGAAGCGATGAACATACCACAATCCCATGGCCCGTGTGAACATAGCCCAGTACCTCCTCGATTCTTTTTCATCACATAGGTGATAGAACATAAGTGTTCCAAAATTCTCAGGGATATCTGGAAAGAAAGCTGGGCATGAGAATTTACCACTCAGATTTCTTTTAGGATCAAGAAGTATTTTTTTGCACTTATATAACACAGATATATATTTATTCACAGATAAGAAAATGTTTTTATTGATTTCTTTAAAAAATCAAAATGTGGCAAACAAGATAGGCTCGTTGTTGGGATTTACATACATTTTACCTTATGAGCTCCAAGGAAAGGGGGAGAGTATTTTAAAACCTGTTGCACAGGTACTTCTTTAATGCTGCAGCCAATTTCAACTTAAACAAAACCGTCGCAATCTCACAGATAATTACTATCAGCAAATAAGTTACAGAATCAACTGTACTGAGCTCATAATTCAAGATTCCAAGCTTAACTTGACAAAATGCAACCCAGCCATTCCAGAGTTATATTTTCAGCTTGATTGCACATCACTAGAACATCATCTTGTTTGTTTCAATTGCTTTCAGATGTAACTTCTTTTTAAAAAAAAAAAGATTTATTTCCAAAGTTTAAACTCGTGGTAGACTGTCTCTCTGGTTTTATTCCGACATCAGGTTAGGGGAGGTAATAGCAATCTGAATTTCAAATCTTCCACATTTGTTTAGTCCATTTATGAATGTTTTCCAAGTCAAATCCCAACCAGAGGGAGAGAATTTTGCAGCAGACAAGTTATTGACTTCTTTGCCATATTTCCTCGGGGTGTCAAATCCACATTGTTTTATTGTCTAATTGACTCATTCTGCTGAGAAATATGTCTGCAATCCCACACAACATGGGATCATCATTAGTGGCAGATGTATTAATCTTGCCATTGTTGTCTGACTGACGGGCTCCAGCGTATTTTGGGTTACTAGTAATGTTAGAACAGCGGTGAGGCGGATATTAGCAGGATTGTCCATATTGGATCTCTCACTTGGATTCTATTCTTTATTGTTGAGCACTAAAAGTTCTACATGTGATGAACTAAAACCTTCTTTTTTGTCAACCATAAAATATGGATTTCAAGTCAAATTTTCGAGCAACAAATGATTAAAATGCATTTTTGTTACAAGAAAAATAATGTTTCCCCTAACACGTTCTCATGTTCATTTGCTCCATGTGTCTTTTATCGGGTTTCTTATCCTCCCACTTCCTTTTTGTAATCTCTTCAAATGTCTACAGCTGGAGTGGTCTACCGGACTGCTACTCATCTTCTACCACAAGTCCATGACAAAACTCCCTTCTCATTTCTTCTACATTCACATGTATTGCAGACCATCCCTGTGGTTATCTAGGCACCATCTGTGTGTATCTGGAATTATTTACACATATACATAGAGAAATGTCTCTGTACACATAGGGAGATGTATTATATTCTCAATAAGTACACATTATGGAGTTGATTTTCTAAAGGAGTAGAGGATATCCATTTTGTGGATTGATATTTCAGTTTGCTTAGTGAAGTTTTTTTTTCCTTTGAATTATCCAAAAAAAAAAAAAAGACCCCAGATTTTTGGGTAATGTCACACAGCTTAACTCTCCCTCAGGGACCTAGTATGGCCAGAAGGGGGCTACACTCTTGTTGCCCCTCTCCTTTTCTGAACATAAAAATGAGAGAAAGGAGATTCCCTCAGACGGGGGAGACTCATACAGACTTTAAAGCGGAAGTAAACTAACAAAAAAAATTACACTTACCTTTAATCCAGCAGATGCCTCGATGGTGCTGGTCCTTCTTGCGATTCGCTCCCGCGTGGTCCTTAGATTCCTCTTTGTCCTGGCGTAGAGGAAATGACGGGCGCTGCCATCTTCTGCCTTCTCTTCCTGTGTTCTTGCTTTGTTACCCGATCTCGTACTGCGCAGGTGCGAGATCGAGTGACGTAGTGGCTGTGAAGGGGAAAAAAAGAGAACCGATCTCACTGCGCATGCGTGAGATCGCCATCTCTTTCCCCTTGGAGGAAAATATGCCCCTGCTGATCTCGACAACGTGCAGGAGGAGCAGCAAGATCCTCCTGCATGAAGTATTCCGGGAGGCTCTGCGCTCCCATTAAGTCTTGATCACAGGGCGGTGCTGCGCCCTTCTTTTTTTTTTTTTTTAAAAGGGTGTTGCACTTTATACATAAGGGGTGTCTACCCTTCTATGTAAAGTAACATGATTAGATTAGGTACGCTTTAAATATGTTAAATGCCACAACTAAGATTCAAAAATTTATAAAAAAAAAAAAGCAAACGAGGTGTTCTGGATGAGTTTAATATAAGAGATGGATTGTTAAGCACAAGTAGTATGAAAACCCACACAATTTTAATTAGTATAGCAGTATTAGTATAACATTGAATGTTTTTGTTGTCACCAAGTTACTAATTAAAATTGTGCAGATTTTTATACTACTTGTGCCTGAAAACCCCTCTTTTTTTTTAATAAACTTATCCAGAACACCTGGTTTTTATATATATACCTCTCCTTTTCTGACCAACCAGTTTCCAGGGGGAGACTAATGGTCAGAAGATGGCACACATGTTGACTGCTCCTCTTTTACTAGTTTCATTACGTGGGGGAATGCCTTTTTTTATATATATTTTGTAATGGTAGGAGTGCAGAACCTGTATTAAAAACTGCTTCAGTAATTTACATTAATAATATTGTATAAACTTGTATTTATATATCATCAACATATTACAGAGAACTAAATAAATATAGGTATAACCTAATAAGACAAACTAAGGCCAATATTTCTGGGGAAGCCAAATAACCTAACTGCTACAAATCCACAGTTTCAAAGGAAAAAAAATGAAAATACGCAGTATTTATACAGCGCCAACATATCACGCAATGCTTAACAAATTCCATAGTCATGTCACTAGCTGTCCCTGAAAGGGGCTCAGAATCCAATGTCTCTACTTTAGTCAAATGTCTTTAATACATTCTAGGCTCACTTTTGGGAGTAAGCCAATTACCCTAACTGCATGTTTTGGGAATGTGGGAGGAAACCGAGGTACCCAGAGAAAACCCATGCATACACGGGGAGAACATGCAAACTCCATGCAGGTAGAGAGCTGGTCAAGATTCGAACCTGGGACCCAATGCTACTAAGGCCAGAGTGCTAACCACTGAGACAATGTGCTGCCCCAACTCTAAACCAGGGAAGAATTTGAATACTGTACAAGATAAAAATATGGATGAATATTAGGGGATTTTTAGAAGGAATCTATATTTAGAGAGTCATAAATAGGTAAAATAATACAGGACAGTACGTTTCCATTGATAAGCAGATGTCAGGCAAATACTGTTTAATACTGTTGTACTACTTACATTTGCACATGGGCCAATATTGGTGAATCTTATTGCCGCTGGGTGATTGTAGTTTAAAAAACTGGTAAAAAAAAAAATATTGAATAGAAGCAATGCGAAGTTGCAGTGCTTGTCAAAAACTAAAGAATATATGCTACGTCCAAATAGGACACGTAGAAAGTAAGGGAAAGTGACAGCTCACATCAGCATATTGTGTCCTTTTTGTCTCCTGTCAACTGTCATGTAAATGAGACAGATAAGAGGTACAGTGCCAATTGGCACTTGCAGACAAGAAACATACTAAAGCACTGTGAGTGAATGGATCACCTGTTGTAACTGTCATCAGTTTAAAGTGGTGAGACCTTGTAGATCTCAATAACCCTTTGGCCTACTATCATACTGTACATTTTTAACTCATACTAAAGCAACTCACTCACCAAATGCATATAAACCTGTTTTCCTCAAAAACATCCTCTGTAATTAAAGGAAAACCCTTTTTAAGGCTGAGCTCACAGAATACTTAAAAATGTATATCAATCTTACAGGAGGAAATAATTTTAGTTATAGGTGTGAACGTAAGATACTAGCTTGGGCTTATGGAAGGAACAAACAAGGGGGTTGGTGATATCTACTAGCCATGCATAAAACTGAAAACTGATGTCATGATTCTAATGTTACCCATCCAGAAAACCATAGTTCTTCAAACTACCAAGTTCCCTTATCAACATAATCCACAATAGAAAATGCCTATTTCTTGAATCTCAAAATGATTGCCTCCCATATTCATATCCACAATCTTATCATTTTAGAAATCGGAGCCTTTTTGGCACCTGCCATGCCTGGGCAGTCTCTCCACTTGGACTTCCGTAGGGGCATCAAGTGATATTCAAGATGATCAGGGAATGGCCATTAAATATACCAAAAGAAGTTAGGAGGTTTGGGGTAGATACAATGTGAAAATGATTTTAAAATAAACCTCTGGCCATAGTGGTCACGTAGACATTTAAATTTTACATATTTGTAGCAAGCTGCAAATTAGTTTCAGATCGAGTCTTTACTGACCTGTGTAGCTGCAGGCAATGTGGAGACATTAATACCCTTTGGTTTTAGACAAAATGGGGTCCTGGCGATTATGAAATGGGGCCCCCAAATAGCATTCCTGTTCTCTATACCTTGTAACTCTATCATTTGGGGCCCTGGGAAAGGCGGGGGCCCTAGGATATGCCCTGCTTGCCCCATCCCCCCCAAAAAAACAACACTTTGCATGCCATGTCCCTCTTTTAACAATTTAGGTATCCATATTACCTTCCAGGAACTCCTATGCTGCGTTCAATTTAAAGATTGAAAGCCTGAAAAGGGCGCTGAATTACTGCTGGGATAGCGAGCTTAAATGACATAAACAAGTTGTGCTTCTGCACGGAGAATGTATTTCAACATTGTCATTTTCCTTTTTTTTTTTTCTTTTTTTCCATTTTTAAAAATAACATAATATAACATAATAAAGCATAAAATACTATTCAGTGGGTTCCTCAGAAACAGGATATTAGATTACTTCAGCAACTGTCCATAGAGACATTCCTGCATCTCTTGATCATATTATCAAGTTTTCCATTAACCTCGCTTCTTGTAACTATCATAGAAGACACAGACCTAGCCCAGGCTTTACCTTCCATTAATCTGTATTGTATTGTCCTGAATCATGAATTTGGAAAGAACAGCATTCACAAAAAAAAAGTCTGTAAAGTCACCACTATGCTTGCTTTCATAGAAATAAATTAAGACCATAACTATCCCATGTGAAAAGCATCCTGAGTCAGGCCTTTGTGCTCAGTGTATCTCATCACTAATACAACATGTTCATTATAATGGAAATTTATGCAACTCATTGACTACTCTTGGCTTGTTCACCACTGCTGGAACACTTGGGTCTGGTGGACAAGACAGTGAGACTCTTGGTTGAAACGCTACAGTGCAAGTTGAAATTGGACAGAGAGGCTGGATTAATTCCCAATAACTGACATAAAATGTAGATTTGTTTTAAAATGAGTTTAGAATATTTTTGGGTATGGGCCACGGAGGCCTTGGCCAGGAGTAATGAAACTCATTCAGAGGTTCTCCCGTCAACTGGTTGGAATTTAGTGCTACCCGTTGACCTGAAATTAAATTAAAGGACAACTTTCAGACATGACGACATTGTTGGGATAATAATTTATAACTGCTCTTGGTATTTGGAAAGAGAATGGAGAGGATACAAAATACAACTTGAGAAAAATGACTTCTTACTAGTAGGAGGAAAGGATTCAAATCTCAAAGTACAGTAAGGAAAAACTCCCCTTCATAAAAGAGAAATAAATATAGAATTAGGAGAGTTTAGAAATTAGTATTAGCAGGCTCGATCATAATACATACCAATGATAATAGCTACTTTTACACAAATTTTTGTTTTTACACCTTAGTCTTGAAATGGGCAAAATACAACGCAAAAGGTATTTATTTATTGTTTGAATCTCCCAGTTGCCTTATTCAGTGGGGGTTATGTGAGAAATACAGTGAAAGCATTTGTAACAATTGTTCCTTACTAGGCCATAGATAGCGTTTTCGGGTTAGTTAACATGCCATGTTAGTCAGTTAAAAATTCTTTACTCCATTGTTATCTTGCCTTTCCTTCTAACAAATGCTAACTCTGCAGGCGTTCCACAGATGTCTAACTTTGGGTAACTCTGATATTGTCTCAGATATTGCAATGGAGATCCAGACCACTGCAATAATCTGAACTAACATGCCTAGATCTGCAATTACTTAGGAACAGTTCATTTTTTTTTTCATTGACTTCTCATTTTTTTTTTTTTTTTGGAGGTAAAATAGTATCAGAATAAAAAAGTCAGGCTGGATTTCACTTTGCCAAAACAAGAGTTTATTGGTTAATAGGGCAATGTATTTCTACTCTGTATATACAGTAGTTGAAACAAACCCTAGAGTCAAAGCTGGGATGATGTGTGAAAAAAACACCCAAAAGTCTGCATGTTATAAAAAGCAAGAAGGGAACATCATGTTTTTACCTATTACGCTCTCGACATTTTGATGGCCAGCTTTGGATAGGGTTAAATATTTCAAAGCACCGGTGTAATAGCTACCTAGACCTTCTACCAACATCTGCTTTCCTTTATCTCGGCTGGGATTTGTTGAGTTAAACCTGTCTGTTACTATATATAACCATTTGGCAATGCAGAGGTCAGTGACTGTGGTTTTCCCCAACAGATGAAACTCTCTTTTCACTCTTGCACGACTGTCTGCTCAGAAAGATAATAGGACTGTAGTCATATCCAATGAACACTTCCAGGTTAGAAGGATCTGATTTTGAACATGTATCAGGACCACATTCTTGGAACTCCTTATTTGCAGACTGTCCTGCATGAAAAAGGGCAAATTTAGCTACAACTTTTTAGGGGGCGTGGATGGGTTAGAACCTTTATTGCTTACAGGTTTTATAAAAGCAAAACAGTAAAAGATAGCCGTAGCGGGTGGATCATTCTCAAAGCCAAGACAAACCTGTAAACTATATTGTGGGTTATAAGAGCTCTTTGGCACCTTGTAGACAAAAGGAAGTTTCTGGGAAGTGGTTAAATCCAAGAAGACATTTTGTTTTGTAATTAAATGTCAAAAGAACAAACCAATGCATTTCATAGGTTTAAAGAACCGTCATTGGAGCCTAAAATTGCTGGTTAGAATATGGACAGCTTCAGCCAGTCCAAAAAATGCCAGTAATAAAAGCCAGCTCTGGCAGCTAATTTCTGGAGTTTAGCTTAAAAGCAATCCTGTCGCTAGCTAAAAGAATTACCATCAGAGCCACCCTAAAGAAGAAGCATGGTGGATTGCTGTTGTATAGGTACTGGTGTCACGGCTCTCTGACACTTGTAGGTTTCTGGTCCTACACTGCATGCTGTAATCTCTCCCATCAATATCTACATCACTGCCTTCTTCTGTAGTGGTGTGCGAGTCATGGGGGGAACTACGCTGAACAGCAGTGAAGGGTAGGGGGGATTATCCGAAACACCTGCCAGTGTAGTATAGTTGCTGGTAGCTTTACAACAGAAGATTTAGGTTATTGAGACAAGTATTCTTTTTTAGAGGGTAGCTCTGGTTCAACTTTTTTAGTGACAGGGTCATTTTAAATTAAGTGTTTGTCTTTGAAATTTTTATTTTAACTGTGCGTGTAAAAATAGCTGGTTGTAAATAATGTTATCAGCTTGTATAAATATTAAAAAGAAGTTGCTTTTATATAAAGCTGTGACAATAGAAGATAAACTTGCCCATCCATTGTCTAAGCAAAGCCACATCCCATAACATACAGCAAAGCAACAGAAACCAGGAGCAGGACTTTAAGGACTTTAAAATAAATATAAAATATATTTTATTTGTACAAATTATATTAAAACTCTTTATGTTCTTGTAGAGCATGTTGAAAAACAATGATTGTACATATTATAGCAGTTTTCATGATTGTAAATATTTTAGTTTGACGCGTTTCGCAGAGACATACACCACTTCATCAGGAACGTGATAGAGAGAATCTAAAGCATAACATATTATAATAATATTTTTTCATTATTACCAATCCAAAAAACATACAATCAAATCTATAAAATAACATCACTTTTAATTTCTTGTTTACCTAAATCTCTATAAACTGGTAATAATAAATGTACATAGAGGCTAGTATAACTGCTAGTTACATATACAGGTACAAGGATGTGTTGTATTGCTTCTCCCCCTTTGAGTTGGCCAACTGTGTTGAGAAATGGAAGCAGATTGTATGTATGGCTCCTCTATCCTGCCTTTAGAGACTTATCTACCAATCTGCATTTATTATAATAACAAAATTATGGGGGAGCAAGCTTGTAAAACATTATTAAGTAAAACTGTAAGAAAATATGTGCTCATAGATAATCCTCTATACATTCTTTTTGACTATTTCTGAATACCAGCAAAACTCTGTCTGCCTTTATTGGCAAATTATGTTAGGTTTTTCTTGAAAGAGACCTATGTTTATTTCCACGACCTATAAATGGCTATCTCACATATCTAATTTAGCAGTTAAATACTACATACTTTCTTTTCTCATATAACAGCACATTTTTTTTTGTTTTATGTGCTGACTTTATATTGGACACTTATGTCTTATCTCAGTGCCATAAATCAGGCTTGTCCACAGAGATCAGCATTTCTTAAGTCCATTTTACTAAAAAGTAATGTTTCAATGTAGAAAATTGTTCAGTAATTTGCAACTGTTAAAGGGTTGGGCTTGCAATTATCCGGCATCTGGTGAACTGGAGTGCAGGTTCCTGGATCTCGTCTTGGAGAACCGCATCATAGAAATCCCAGAATTCAATGTTCTCATTTCAATAAACTTTTGATACTTCAGCCAAGATATCTCTTCTTGAGAATGTCCAGATTATCGAGAGGACGGTGTTGTTAAATAGATATAATGTTTTCATAATTTGGCTAAGCAGACTATTTGTAATATAAATCACATACAGTACAAGGAATCAGCCAAAGGCCAATGTATGTGGAGATGGGCCCAGACCTCATGTCATATCACAATTCACAATGTACTACCAGTCATTAGGCTGAGTTTGACAAGTTGTGTAGAAGAAGCCTGATCCAAAAGCATTTGTGGAGGAAAGAAATGTTTTTAAGGATATCATTAAGATGGTAAAATAATATAATTGTAAATATTCCCTTTAGATGTAGGATTCGTTTTATTGAAAATCTCAACTAGTATAGAATGCTAAGATCAGTGTTTGGAAATTGTCAAAGAAATATTCACACATATAAATCAGGAGATGAGTCAAGTGGGCAAGACTTCCTTCAAACAAGACCCAAATAGTCCAAATCATCAGATATATCAGTTCCATTATATATAGTCCTTCATATGGGGGATCTGCAAGGAGAAATGGTAACCCAAGCAGCACATATAACATAACTAGTCTTGCTAACACCTTTGGTTTAGCTTCCTCTGAGTAGGACATGTCTTCTTCTTGAAATTTTAACGGCTTTATTTGATTGCTTACAATATTTGTACAGCAAAATATCTCTGTATCTGTCTGTCATTCGCAATCCCTATTTTATGTACAGAGCTGCTTAAAATGTTGGCGCCATATAATTCCTGTTTATTATTGTTAATAATAATAATAATAATAATATATTGAGAGATTCCTACTTTCTGCACATTTAAAAGAGCCCTAAACCAATCTTTAGAAACTCGCCTGCCTGTCTTCTTTTCTGTCTTCTCACTACTTACCCACTGTTCTGTATCGGCACTTCAATTATGTGCTACTTTTGTAGATTGTAAGCTCTTGTGGGCAGCTTCCTCTCTTCCTGTGTCATTGTTGTATCTTTCCATTATTTGCAACCCCTATTTAGTGTACAGTGCTGCGTAATATGTTGGCGCTTTATAAATACAGTATATTAATAATAATCAGGAAAGTGCTAATAGCTAAAGGATTGTGACTACCCTGTTTCCTCCAAAATCAGACAGTATCTTATATTAATTTTTGCTCCAAAAATGCACTAGGGCTTATTTTCAGGGGATGTCTTATTTTTTTCATGAACAACAATCAACATTTATTCTTGAACAAAAAAAAATCAACATTTATTCTTGAACAAAAAAAAAACAACATTTATTTAAATGTCATCACATTCTGGAACATCATTATAACTCTCCAAACCCTGAATTCCATCTTTAATTTCTTGTAAATCCATTTCCTTTAGAACCATTGACCCCAAATTCTCATGTCTAGCAATAGCGCTTTCCTTAAATGAGCACACCTCTTGTCCATGTATTTATATATATTGTAGCCTTTTTTCGGGGTGGGCTTATATTTGGAGCATCCTCAAAAATATGGAAAAATCCTGCTAGGGCCTATTTTCAGAATAGGTCTTATTTTTGGGGAAACAGGGTATGTGGATATCATAAATTTGAATTGAGACTTATATATTATGTGCAGTAGTATTATTTCAACAAGGAAAAAGTTATTGTATGTAAATTAATAGTACCCCATAGTATATAATGTAAATTTTGTTAAAGCTCCCCAAGGCTGGAGAGGATTTATTTCTATCAGTGAAGCTGGGTGATCCAGCAAACCTGGAATGGATTTCTTCAAAGTCATTTGCTATTTTTTAGCAAATGTTTTGAATCCTGGACCAGATCCATTCCAGGTTTGCAGGATCACCCAGCTTCACCGATGAAAGTGTAACCTCTAAAGCGTTGGAGAGCTTTATTAAATCAGGCCTTTTAACTTGTTCCAATTCTCTCCATTACTACTGCCAGAGTTCTGAACTTTCTGTTTTCTTGAAATTCCAGGAACTGTAAACAGAAGCACGGTTGTAACAGCTAGTACAGCGATCCAGCTTCTCGATGACCGAAAATCCCCTGTGGTAGCAGGTACTGTACTTTTCTGTTCATCTCTTTCATGCATAAACACTTTGATTCACAGATGTTGGATCAAATGAACGCGGAGAGAAGTAGAGTTGTTGGCCAAAGTATTCAAGTCATATCTTTTCATTTCAACAGAATCTGATTGGTTGATGTTGGTGACAGGTTGTCACTAATTCTAATTGTGAAAGGGACATATTTTTATTTGTAAGAAGCAAGTTCAAAGCATCCTATTTCCTCTTTTGTTATCTAGTTCTAGTTAAATGTGTTCCAAGATCTGTCTGCAAAGCTTACCATTCTAAAAAAAATACTTAAGAGTTACTTTAATGTGATATCAATAAAAAGTTCATAAAGAGAAGGAAAGTTCTAAGAAACAGAATTGTATTATAAGTATTCATTTACAACACATCACTAAGCATAGTAATCTGGGCAATTTTTGGTGTGGAATTCATAACTAACCAAATTATCAGAATTTTTAGAAATGTGGAATGTTATGATGAATTTTCATAAGTGGTCGCTAGTAATTTTAGTACCGAGATACGGATACTCCGTGGTAATTTGTTGCTGCAACTGCACTGTCCAGTGTACCAGCTATTCCTACCTCAAGCTTTCTTTATGTCGTTATGAAAAAACGCATCATGTAACATATATATATATGTGGTAGACATAGCCAACAAGGGGACCCTATGTGACTTGAAGCCCCTGTGGAGGTCCCTGATGGTTAAGAAAGGTTTGGGGCAATTGTGCAACGGCACACTTTGATCCTCCCTATGCCCATCCCGTGTATATATTAATAGGAAAAAAAGGAGAGACAGTCCAGTTATTGGAGTTTATTATAGGAAACTCCTGTAGAGGGGCAACATGCAGGAGTTGTTTTATGGTGGATTACGGCACAGACCTGAAAAAAAAAAACACAAAACTAAAAAAATTAAATTCAAGTTTGAATAACAATGGCATTTGTATTTAGACCTAATGTTTAAGCTTGGGGTTTGACTCTACATTCAGTGTACTTACCAAGGAAACGGGGCAGGGAAGGAAGGACGTGTACTTACCAAGGAAATTTGGAATCAGTCTAGCTTATTCTGCCATATTTATTACTATTATATTTAATATTATTTATAACAACTCGCTAACATCTAGCCAATGCTACCAAACATTCAAAAAGGGTTTCCACGCAGCTTACAGAAGCCATATTATAATTAAAGAGCGAAGGATTGTAAACCCATAAACAACCTCTTTCTATAAATAATAGAATTGTTTTTTTGGAGATCCTCCTATTGAATATTTTGTAAATCCATATTTATATTTATAGGGCTTGTATTTGGAGAGTAACAATTAAATAAAACATAAACTGTAATTTGTATTTGGAAACTAGTGATATCAGTTTTATTTGTAGCCATTTTGTCTCCATAAATTTTAACATTATATTTAGAGAACTAAGATAATACATCATAGAGTGGTAATAATCCCACAGGTAATAATTTTGTTTTGATTGGAGTCTAATAAGGTTATGATTGTGGTCATCGGTTGCTTCTACTGGAATGATCCTCGATGGCCTGCACCCTTTATTGCTGGGTTTGCATGCTGGGATATATAATACGAGGGTTATTCCATGTTTTACTGGGATTTTACATAAGAGGCCCATCGTCACATCCTTTATCTAAGGAGCTTTTTGCATATTATGGACTGCAGTCAAATACAATAATTCAGGACCCCTAAGTTCTTTGATGGCTCCTCAAATGCCACACAGGACTTTTCTTGGCCAACACACAAAAAAAACTTTACTGGAAAGCAAACCTCATCTGTATTGGTCTGGTAAACCCAAAGCGACACTTGGCCGTGTACATGTGATTCATTTAATAATAATGATAATTGCAATACGGTGGTTTTAATGTCTTAAATCTAGGAGTGTTTCACCAGTGCAATTACAAAGACATCTCAATATTTCATATTACCAAATTGCTAGTTTGGAGACCCCTCAAATTACATGGTTCATAGACCGCTGAACAATATGTTCTATAATTTATTTGTACATAGGAGTACAGCTGAATTGCAGATTGCCTGACTACTGTGTTGCATAATGGTTTGCTCCAAGTTTAACCTCAATGTTCCAGTGTAGCACAGATACAATTTGATATCCTATGTGGAAATAGCTATAATTAGGTTTGTTAACGATTTATATTACCTTTTTCTTTAATGTTGATATATTTGGATTGGCTCTGTTTTCATTTTAAGTGTAATTGGACCTATTATGATTTAAAGACTTTGCATGAGTTAATTAAAACTCAACCCTGAGTAGATGGTAAAAACAATCAGGTAGATTGGAACCTTAATAAGTATTTCATGTTTATTAAGTTGTTTGTCTGAAGTACAGCTTTCATCCTAATTCAAAAATAAAATATGTCTTTGTGTCTTCTCATTTTGGGTGTAACTATTTACTGCTTGATATTAGAAGCTAGGCTCTGTGAAGTTATTAAAAACAGCATTTATTTAGCCATGCATTCATTAAAAAAATCATTAAATATTGTTTTTCACAAAACTCCTAAATATAAAAAAAAATGTGCTTCACAAATGTGCTCTGTACTCGATTGTTTGGGTTTCTAAGTCTGAGAGAGCAACAGAACTAGAAGACAGTAAAAAAAAACAAAAAAAAAACTAAACATAGACTGGAAGGAGAGCTTGCATGACATGTCAAGGTTTATTATGACATGGGACACAGTGATCTCTATTTATAAACCAGGGACATTCTCTCAAACATTCCCTAGTGGGAATCAAATACTGCCATTGAAACACATGGACCTGGAAGATTTCCACAAAGGACTGTCTGATTATGTTTTATAGCTAGAGCCCAGTGTGTGTAGAACAGGCATGCATGGTGTATAGAGATATTTGCTTTAGACTCTAATATTAGTTTCCCTTTAGTGTTATCAACTGTTTCATTTTTAAAGCGTATCTAAATCCAGAATTTTTATTTTACATAAAAGGGTAGATAACCTTTTTATCCTTTTTTTTTCAAGTAAAAATTCTGAACACTGTTTGTGTTTCAAAGCAACACCCTTTTTTTTTTTAAAAAAAAAAGTCAGGCTTCCCAGGAGGCTCTCGGCTGCTCCTTCTGCACATGCCCAAGTTCGGGTGAAGTAGGAAGAAGAACACAGAAGTTTTGGGTTAGTTTTGGGTTTACTTCCACTTGAAGGGTAAAACAAAAACTATGGAGTGCTCCAATTCACCCTTAGGGGTAGTGAGGAAACCCTTAGACCTTGGTTCCAGATACGTATCAGTAGGCATATCCCTTTGCTGTTAATTCTCTCTTTATTGGGTTCTTAGAGTTGAAAGAGAATTCATATGAGAAAGAGAATTTATGTGCAACACTATACCATTAAAGTAGACAAAATAACCCAAAAATTGTCAAATACCTAATATTAAGGCAAAGACAAAAAAGGACAGTAGGTATACCTCCTTTATATACCCCGGATCTATTTCCAAGTCACAAAGAGGAACGTCATTGCTATTTATATTTATGTTTAGGAATTCCTCTTAACTTGTCAGGCGTAAAAAACATTTTTTTTTTCTTGACAGAAGACGTCAGTGGTCAATTCGTTCATTTTTGCTTCTTAAAAATATTATGGTTGTTTTTTTGGAATAGGAATTATGGCTTTAAATAATTTAAGCATACAAGGTTTCAACATGGAAGTGGTGGTCTCTAATACAAAACGTAATAACATAATACAAAACAATGTCACACAGAAGGTGATTGTAATTCTATTCTGGTGACATCACTTCTGAGAAATGACCTCTTACATACTGCTGTGATTTTGGGAAAGGAATAGAAGACAAAGGAATTGGGACAAAGCAAAAGAAAAAGCACAAAAGAGGTCTAAATCGCCAAAATCTACAAAAATACAATAATTCTATCAGTCCGTCATAGAAGAAGTGTGTTTGTTGA
>NC_092865.1:63066165-63071100 GCF_032062135.1 Pyxicephalus adspersus | reverse complement strand
GACAGGCTTGGAATATTGTCATCTTTTGCCATCATGTTTTTGCCCTGTTCTTGTGTTTATTGTTTAATGAGCTCAAACAATGATGGTTGAGCCTGGAGCAAGCCATGTCTTGGAAGTAAAACAAGTCCTTGATCCAAACGATCACAATTAATCTCAGCAATGTGTCATTGTATGTTTTCTATGTTTAATGTATTTCAAGGAGGAATACTAATTTTAAGAGAGCCTTTTTGTTTAGTCCGAAATTTTCATCAGGGTAAATCGGGGACAAATGTAAAAGGTTTTTTTTTCTTTCTTAAAACTGTTTGCTTGTTTAAAAACAAACTTTGGCCATTTTAGTGAGTTCTTTTAAATATTTTTACATTGTGGCCACTAAAGGACTCAGAAAGGAGTTGCCCTGTCTCTTGGGCTGTCTCCAGTTGTCCATGTGCTGCTGAAAGTCTTGGCAGGACCAGAGCAAAGTACAAAATTGTGAAGAAAGGGTTGAAGATCATAAAAGACAGTTATAGTAAAGGTCAGGGATGGAGGCAGTCAAAAGGCACATTTCAAGTCATAAATATGAAACAAAAAGGGCTGAAATGCAGATTATAAAAGAGACATCTATGACCAGACACCTCCTGAGTGTTTTCTTTCTATTTAAAGATTCTGATTGAGGCCTGGTGTGTAGCTGCAGTGTAAACATTTCATCTTTGAACACCCTAGGTCATACTACAAAGACAAATCTGCTGGTTGATTGTTACAGTTACATGTCCAGCCATAGAGCTCCCAAACATGGAGTGTTCGATACCCAAGGTTCATGAACAATCAAATGAAAAGAAAACATTTTTATCACAAAGGCACATCAGACATTTATAGACTCTTCAATATAGGTTGCAATCCCTGTCACCAAAACTTTGTCTCACTCACACTAAACTAATCTGTATGTTGATAAATATTGGGTTTGCCCAAACGTTATTATATAAAACCAAAGATGGGCGTACATTGTATCACTTTCAATTAGAGATGAGAAACTGACCATTTATATTCATACATTTCCTTTTATTTTCCGATTAATTAATTTGCAGGCACAGGGCTCTCTGCATATTGATATACATCAAACGCAACATGCCTGATATGTGTGGATGCCGTCAGATTCTTTGCTGAAGAATGACCCAACAGGGTGACCATTCTTTATATCAAAATGTTTATGATATAATGGAAGAGGTGACCTGCGAAATGAAAAATAATAATATACAATCACGTCAATCTAAAGCAAATATGTGCAAACCACAAACTGGACAAAGTAGAAAGGAAAGTCAAGTGGCCATATATTTATAGTTATAGGACTTGATGAATGGCGTGTGCAACATTGCTAGTTTAAAATGTATTAATGTTAAACATTTATATATAGTTTTATCTCAAACAATAATTAAATTAATACCTCCTATGCACATGCATGGGAAGTTTTACAAGTACTGTACTATACTGGGCATCACATGACCTCATTACTTTCCAACTCCCTATATTTCCTACACATCAGCTGCCAGTAATGCAAATAGTATTGTCATGACCTCTATTTTTGAAATGCCTTTTAAGACCTTTCGTTCTGTTTAGTCCCTTCGTCCTGTATCAGCTTCCAACAGGCTGACTGTGATCCATTTGTCCTATAGCCGCTGTTCTATTTTGTGCATAGAAATCAGAGACCTTAGAGGTACTGGGGATTGTGGAGCATTCTGTATAGAAAAACATTCAGTAGCAGGCGGTTGTATTAACACTTAGGTCTGCAGTAATTGTTTGCCTGTCAGTACTATCAAGATGACAAATGCTTTGAAAGGATAACTTTCTAAGCAGCCATTTCCTGGCAGCTGTCCTCTGACAAAGCCAACTCATACACAGTCTGTGTTGTACTTGCATGCTGAAGAGTGATGGCCTCTGTATTATTAGTAGATGGTGTTTTAATAAGCCTAATCTTTCTGTTCATTTCATTTAAAGGGAAGTTTGCTTGTTCATGAGCAGAGGAATTTGCGGAAATAGGTGCTTGTTCCTTAACACAGTAGTTCTAGCTAAAATAACTTTATCAATGTGTTAGATGTTCTTTGTGATGGTGTATAGCAGACTTTTTAAACATTTTAACCATGTGGGGACCCTAGAAGTACTTTTCAGGTGTTGGTGAACCCATTCTATAAAAACTCTATCCACAGCTCACAGTACATTAGTATGGTGGTCAGTAGAAAGAATGCTTACAATGCCGGCCATGGAGAAAAATGCCAACCTTACTGAAAAAAGATCATTGGTGTCAGTAGTTACTGACCTGAGATTGCTTATGGCTCATGAAATACCTAGCAACTTCTGGGGGAACCCCAGGGTTCCGCGGTGCACAGTATGCAATTACGTGTACGTGGAGAGAACGATATTTGCACAAAAAATATAAAGTCTCTGTATCGTAAGAGAATTTTGTGTCTCCAAAGTAGGGATGAGCAGAGGTCATAAAAAAAGAAGAGGGGGCATGGCACTATCCATGGTGAGCATGCATGCGAATCTTTGTATGTATTTCTTATGTAAATGACTCATTCCTGAAAAAAGCGAGGGCACGGCATGCCCACCCGTGCCTGCCCAATTACACACCTGGGGATGAGGTGCAATTTACCTTATTCTGTAGGTTTATGAGAAAAGTTACTTATTTTTACAATTGTTTAAGCTACATACACATGTGCAATCATTGTCATTGGAAAGGATCTTTCACGATCCTTTCTAACGACAAAGCACTGCACGATGCATGAACCAGTGCTATACATACAGCACCATTCTGCTCTATGGAGAGGGGGAGAAAGGTGTTGGACCTCTGCAGAGAGACCACCACTTCCACACCGAAGACAATGATCCTTCTCTCTAGCATGCTGGTAGTAATTACTCTGACTGTAGCAGCTTTCTAAAGAGAATGAGCTGTAAATGGTTGCAATCTTTTTATTTTGATGCACCTGCAATAAATTTAGCTTATGTAAACTGGAAATTTAAAGTGAGATTTCAAAAGAATTACATTTTGGGGGCACTTGTAGACTAC
Organism: Pyxicephalus adspersus; assembly: GCF_032062135.1. NCBI lineage: Eukaryota > Metazoa > Chordata > Amphibia > Anura > Pyxicephalidae > Pyxicephalus > Pyxicephalus adspersus. The sequence continues at coordinate 63,068,063 of NC_092865.1, read as the reverse complement.
TTTGGTGTGATTCTGGCGCTGCGAATGAAGTATTCTTATCAGAATCGGACTTTATTTACAAATGTCCTATCTCTAGTATATACTACCCACAAGGCTTACCTTTAGGCAAGGAAAAATCAAGTAAATAAAAGAATAGTTATAAAAATGCATAAACATGCAAAGTAGATTACTGTTTACTGAGTCTGCTTTTTATTTGGGTGTACCATTTGAAAGTATAAATATTGTTGCATAAGTATTAGGCTTTGTAGCAGGAAATGTAGCCTCTAGCAGGCAGTGTCATGGTTTCATAGATTCCAGACGACAAACTATTGCATGTTGTTCACATGATCTCTGGATAACAGATGCATTGTGGGTGTTCAGGTCATTAGAGCCTATATATGAAATGGAAAAATATATAGAAACAAGTATTTTAAAATAATAAATATATAATAATAAATATGAAGATTTATATGTGTGTAGTTGGAACAAATTGAATAAATATGGTCAGGTGTAGGTGTAGTTTGGATACAAACATTGGATGCAACATTTTATAGTGGGCATAAAAGATCAATAAAATTGTCTCCTCCACAATATATAAATTAAAAGTACATCTTATAAACATAACTTTATTTAAGAGTTAAACACAACAAGAAAAAAATAAATAGACATTTCAATGAAGACATTCTACAACAAAAACACGTCATTATTATAACAGCATTGCTGCTAGTTTAGAATTATACTATTGAGGATTCATATCTCAATCCACATGCATGGGTCCACTTTTTACATAATTTTTACATCATATAAATATTTTTATGAAAATTTACAGTTCAGGCCAAAGATCCATCAAGGGGTTCTTTTTCCTCTGGGCTGCCATGTTCTGTTACAGGAGCTAAGCGTTCCACTTCTTTTAGCTCCCTGTGGTATTTTGCCATAATTGCAGCGTAAGCACAACCATAGATGGCGGCTGCCAACATCATTAGACATACAATCCCACACACCACACCGGTGATGACAACAGTGGCTATGGCATGTCTCAAGCTGACCGGACGAGGTTTAGGCTTTGGTTCACATTCAGGGAGACTGCCGTCTGCATGATCAGTGTGATGGCCATGCTTGCCATTACTTCTGTGCTCAGTACTGTGGTGGTGAATATTTGCCATAACAGGTGGTGCCGTCAGTGGAGTACAAGTCTTAAACATTTCATAAGGGATCTTCAGGAGATCCTTTTCTTTTCGAATTGCTGGGCCACTGCAAATGATCTCATCAATTATCCCTCCTAAAAGTAAAAAAAAAGTCAATGAACATGCACCATATATAACACAAAGAAAATGTAATGCATAATTGGTCACTAGATAGAGTTTAGCATCAATAACATTCACTCATTGCACTGCATCTATGAAGGAGCAGCTTTTCACCCTTGGTTGCTCATTCAAATTTTGGTTACAGAACACTTCCTCTTCTCCTTCTCCCCATAACTTGTGGGAGGTATTTTTCAGCCCAAAGAAGATAACTGAACATTTCTAGTACCTCTCCTTAGAATTTCAGTGAAACTTGAAGACCCCGGATAAGCCTTTCCTATCCTCTTACCGCAAAGGAATCCTTAAAATAATTTCTTCTTGAGGAACCTCTGAATAAACCAATGATGGGTGTTAGTGAAAAAAATGGCCCTTTTATTAATGGTCAATAGAAGAATGTTCTATCTACACTAGCAGTCTCAGTGCCACCAAGACAACTAAAACAACCATGCTGGTGGCTCTCTCAGTCATCTACAGCTCAAAGAACCCCTAATGAACCCTGGTTGAGAATGGCTGGTCTAAATAATAGATATCCAGAACAAACATTAGGAAGCCTTAAAGGATGAGTGCATATAAACCATGCATGTGTGGCCATTAGGAATGTGATCTCCAGTTAATACA
>NC_092865.1:63061441-63064992 GCF_032062135.1 Pyxicephalus adspersus | reverse complement strand
AAGGCAAGTGCATCACGGTGGCTCAGAGGCCCTCTGGCCTTTGTAGCACTAGGTCCCAGGTTCAAATCAAATCCTAGCCAGGACACTATCTGCATGGAGTTTGCAGGTTCTCCCAATTTTTGCAGGGGTTTCTGGGTATTCTGGTTTCCTCTCACATTCCAAATACATGCAGTTAGGTTATTTTGCTCCCCTCCCCCCCCAAAAAAAAAAGATTGACCCTAGACCGTATTAAAGACCTATGATTATGGTAGGGACATTAGATTGTGAGCCACTTTGACGGACAGCTAGTGACATGACTATGGAATTTGTAAAGTGCTCTTTCATATGTTGGGGCTATAATAATACTGTGTAATAATAATGTTACAAGGGAATACAAATCTTTTATTCACAAAAAAATACTGCAAATAAGCATTTAAAATAATACTTTTCCTATGGTTTTACCAGCAATTTATGTTTAGTTGGTGGCAGGGTCTCTTTAAGGCACTCTCTAATATAAAAGAATTCAAAACGTGTACTTACACTGCATTATACCTTTATAAAGTAATTTAGGCATTACTTGGAATTATTAAAAATAATAGTAGTAATATTATTGCTGATGAGTGGCGTTTTTTTCCTAATTCAGGGAATATGTAATTATAGTCGTTTTATGGAGCTGAGATTGCTAGGGATTTAGATTTCTGTACATCTCACTGCAATAAAGACGGATCAAATAATCGGCTGTATGACAAAGCTACAACCCATAATCTTTTACCTGGCACACAGAATACATATTTTAGGCATAAGGCCTACTGGAATCCGCACCAAAAATATTTCCTTGGATTTTTGGATCCTGAAAAATATTTGGATCGCTCTTTTGTTTTTTTGTGTGTGTGTTTTTTTTTTTTAATAAAGCTCTTTATTTATAGACAGTTCCTCTGGAGAAAATAAAGACAGATGCTGCCAAACCCCTCTAAATAATTGGCTAGGTTTTGTGAGCTTTATGCAGCAATTTGTGATACTGGAATAAAAAATATATTGACCGATTTAATGGGACCACAGATAATTCTACTCAAGTAAGAAATTATTTTTTTAGGCATGTAGGTAAAAATAAGAAATAAATTATTTCGAAATGCAAATAATATCTATATTTAAGAATTTCAAATAAACAGTGGTATGTGAAATGTCACTTTTTGGTGGGGGGCTGGAGACAAAGATGGGGTCGGGTTTTTTGCTGTGTGTATCCTCTTTGGCAGATCAACTTCACTTAACTTCAATTTAGGCTCTATTTATAAAACATTCCCTGATGGGAATCAATTATGGCCATTGAAACATATGGGCTTAGAAGATTTCCACAAGGGAATGTTTAAGCGGTCACCATCTTTGCTGCTGGTTTGGCAACCACAATCCTCTTCACCCATTGGGTGGCCACTGATAAAGTCAGTTCTGTATATGCACAGGAGTTATATTGTCCTCATTGTTAGCTGTGCCAATAATACAGTGATACCCCAAAATGCGCGGGGGTTACGTTCCTGAACCCCCCTGCGATATTTAAAAATACACGAATTTTGTGCCACCTTGTGCCGACCCTGTCCTCTCTGAGACGCTGAACTCTCGTGAGAAATAAAATTACCATACTTTCAGTAATGATCCATTTTCTTTTAACAACCTAAAAAATTGTTTTCCTTCTGTCTTTTTTTATGCTTTTATGGATCAGTTGATTTGGGTACAGTAGGCTCAGCGGGAGTCCCTATAAGCGTAAATACTAATGCAAATGGTCGTTATGTTTGTGTTTTATATTAGAATTAGAAATATAATAATAAATGCAGTATAAGTGGATTCAGTAGTAGAACATTAGTTCTAAAGTATTAGAAATTTTAAGTTTTCAAATTTTAATTGTTAGGTTCCAAGGAAAAAAATATGCAAATTGGTGAAGCCACAAATTTTCGGTGTATTACTGTACAGCCAGGCTCTACATTACATAGCACATGTGTCATGCAGTATAAGCAAAGAACAAAAAGCCACCAGGAACAGGGAAAAGATTTTTCGGCAAAAATGACTTTGCATGTCACTTCTGCCAAAAATATTTATATCCTGGTGACCTTTTGTTTTTAAGTTTTTAGTTCAGTTTTGAGTTGGGCTCAATTCACAAAGNTGTAACTAAAGTACATTTTGTTAGATCGCATTGATCTCAGCTGAATATATATCACTTTTTATAATATAAGGATCCTTTCCTGGTGTATAAGCTGAACGGAGCCTAATGCTCATAACTCGTTGCAACCCATGTTGAGCCGATTTCCTCTGAACTCAAGTTAATACTTGGCACGTGAAGGCTGTTTAGTGAAGCCTCCATTCATACTTTGCTTTATAATAGATGAACATTTAGTATGGCTGAATCCATTGTGCAACATGTAAGCCAGACTACATGTGGACTCAAGCTGGGACATTTATTCAGACAAATGAAAAGAAACCTCACAGGCTGGGAAAAGAAGAGCCTCGAGTACGTTATTAATCCTAGTGTGCCTTACATGAGTTAAGTGGCAGCCTTTTAGATTCTAATATGACTTTTGGGAGGTATTACAACATGGAAGCCCTGACTATTTCCCATGAGCTTCCATCTTGTTTTTCTCAGGCCATGTTAATTAATCAGTTACTTTGCATATTTTTTTTTTTTTCATGACAGTTACTGATTGTAATCTATAGCAGATGCAGAACAGGTTAGATACAGTCCAGAGACAGCTCCTTGACAAGAGACATTAGTAGTGTGGTTGTAGTGTCAAGACCATGCATGATATTCACTGAAAGGATAATATTATATGGATTCTGGCACTAGAATGTAAAGCACATTAGGTGAAGCATCAGCAGATAAAATTAGAGTTAGTGTTACAATGCTTGCTTCTATTATCTGTGTTCTGCCTTCAAAGTGTAAACTATATAGCAACATGCAAAAACCTAAATAAATCTTGGGTAATTGGGGCAAAGCTTATTAACTTTGTCCTCAAAAGTCCTTATCTGACTATTACATATGTACAATAATTCAGAGAGGTGTTACACATCATGTAATTGAACATATGTGATTGTATATGTGTTCCATGTCAGTGCATAATGTTTAGCAAGCAGGAAGAGACAGATATTCTTCTCTCCACCAATGACCTACTAATGACTTCTTCACACCTCATCGCACGAACGGCTCCAAAACTTTTCTAGAGCTGCCCCAACTCTCTGGAATGGTCTTCCTCCTCTTATTTGGCTTGCTCCTATTTCCTGCTCCTTTAAAAGAGCACTCAAACCCCATCTTTTCAAACTTGCCTACCCATCTTCTCCTGTCTCCTAAATCCTCACTACATCCCTCACTCTCCATTTCCCTCCTCTTATTGTGTTATGATTCCCCACCTCCTAGATTGTAAGCTCTTCGGGACAGGGTCCTCCCCTCCTCCTGTGTCATTGTCTGTATCTGTCTGTCATTTGCAACTCCTTTTTAATGTACAGCACTGCATAATATGTTGGCACTAAATAAATCCCATTTATTATTATTAATAATGATATTCTAAAAGTGAGAACTAGCCTTGCTTATT
>NC_092865.1:63055175-63059752 GCF_032062135.1 Pyxicephalus adspersus | reverse complement strand
GATAGATAGATAGATAGATAGATAGATAGATAGATAGATAGATAGATAGATAGATAGATAGATAGATGAAATACTCCTTGAAATACATAGGCACACAAATAGATTGACTGTAACTGCATGATAATTCTTGCAGACTATTACATAAATGCTAATCCTCTCCCTATTCTTTCCCAAATACCAAAAAATGTGTTTCTTATGGCATTCCTCCAAAAACTAATACCCATAATAGAAAGATGTTTAAACATACCTTGGGAAACACTACTTGTAATTTAATCTCAGAGGAGAAAAACTAAAAAATGCAATTAAATATTTGGCTGATGAGCTGTGAAAATATGATGCTGGCTGAATTTGAAACTACCGTTCCTTAGCCACTGACATGTCTATACTGTAACAGGTCACCTACAATCAAGTGTAAAATGATGGATGTGGATGTAGAGTAGTTTATTTTTCCCTTCTCGTTCGCCTGACCTCCAGCGATGACAATTTGTTCAGTAATAACATTCTGCTATTATTAGGACAGAGGGATTACATGTTAAGTCAATGTGACAACATTTGTTGTGTTAAACTTTCCATTGTGCTATGATTGCCAGCTATGTAGTTTTTTTTGCCTACTGACCTTTATATAAAAAATTCTCCAGCCAGAGCTTTAGGCTCAGAGCAGGGCAGTTACATTGCCAGGGGTTGGACCTTGCAAGCAGAACTTTTAGATTTGTAAAGGTCTCCAGGACCCAACGGTCAGCTTTCTGCAGTTGGTTATTTCTTACTCCCAAGAAGGTCAAGTTCCGAGAATTGTTTCCCAAAGATTCTGGTAAAGCACTGAGGTTATTATAAGACAAATCCAGTTCTCTTAGCGCCATAAGAGGTGTAAAAACCTGGCCTTCAAGATGATATATGAGGTTGTTGGTGAGATTCAGAACTTGCAGAGAACGAAGGAAGTGAAAGGCATATGGCGGCACTCTTGAGATGGAGTTATTAGACAAGTCTAAAATCCTCAAGCTTGCAATGTTCATAAAAGATGTATGGTTTATAGCCCGTATTTGATTCCCCTGCAGATAGAGAATTTGTGTTTGTGATGGCAAATGACTTGGTATTTCAAGAAGTCCTCTGTAACTACAGTCCACTGTCCTTGAAGAGATCTGGCATGTGCATATGTCAGGGCACCCCAATGCCATATGGACCACCAGTATGGCACATGAAGCTAACAGCAGGCCACCTACAGAAAAAAAAAACACAGGATTGAATTAGACTAAGTTATATGTATGTGGACAAAACATCTTTCATATATCTCAAGCAGTGTTGTCAGTCCTGCTCATTTCTCTATTGCTGTATCCATAACACAGGTGGCTCAGTGGCTGACAATCTGGTCTTGCAGAAATAGTCTCAGGTTTAAATCTCTTTACTACCCAGGACACTACCTGCATTGAGTTTGTATCTTCTCCCCATGTGTGTCTTCCTATATCCCAAAAAACATCCATTCAAGGTAATTGTCATTCTCCATATTTTGGCCCTAGACTGTTAGGGACAGTGTTAGGGACAAAAGATTGTGAGCCCCTCTGAGGAACAGTTATACATGACTATGACTCCAATCAGTACTGCATAATATTATATATAAATACAGGAGAATGTTAACATAAAAAATCACTGTAGTTCAGCATGGGAGAAGGGATGATAACATTGCTAGGGATACTGGTTCAGGAGAGGCAAACCAGCAATTAGCAACTTATTGGAATTCTGGCAAATCAATAGCTATGTTTCTGTATTAGCAGTGCTTTTAAACAGACAAAACAAGGACAATGTTCACATGTATTACAGAGATGTACCGAATACCTTGTTTTCCTGACTTACACTTCTTTGGGTATATATGGGCATTCCTTGAACATATGGGATGTTAACATAGGTTTGACCTATTTCAAATTCATAATGGTTTGAAGCACACATGATAGTAATCAATGCTAGATAACTGGTAGAATTTAAACATTTTTTTCTGCCAAAAGTAATTTTTCCCAAAGATAAAAGGCAACTACTGTACTTTTTATTGTTTCACCCAGCTGATGTATGTGTTTGTAGCATGGGTTGTATGGTATTCAGTTCCAGAATAGAAAGAAGGATTTGTATATTGGGAGCTAGCTTGGAATTTTGGGATGTGTCAGGTGTTACTTTGCAAATTATCTCATTGTATTTCAATGGCGTGTCAATTTTGGAAGACACAAAATGGAGATGAGTTATTTATTACTTGCTAAATATAATTATGTATGATCAGAAGAGGCATTTACAGAAGTGCAGACTTTAGAATCTGTGTTGGTACAGGAAATTTCAGGTAAGAGGCATGTTCAGTTACCAAAGAGTAGAGGATATTAATTTACCTTTGTGAATATAATAAAGCTATGTTCACATAAAATATCCAATCGTATGCAAAATAAATGAAAAAAAATGGATTTTCCAATACAGATAAATGGATAAGTGATACAAATCACCATATTCACTCAACCTAGTAAAACTTATCTACCTCCATATATAGCACTATTGTGTAGAAGCCGAAACATGACTTTGACAATGAATTGAAGAAAAGAAAAATATAATATTTTTTTAGCTTGCCAGATCCTTAGATGTGGTGGTTGCTTGATTTTCTTTTTTTTTTTCAAGCTAAATACATTTACAAATATCTCTCGATCCGCTATATTCAACACTGTTATCATCTTTCCTAGCTATGTTCATTGAACTAAAGAACACCCGATCTCTGTGTAATGGAAAGGACGGAAAGGGAGGTTGTAAACTTGTTTAAGGTGGCAATGGTGCTTCTCCATGGATACAGTATGGATGCTGTCACTAGGGACGAGCGAGATTTGTAAATTCAATCTCACTGCAAATTGGGCCTTTCTCCCTTACCGAACACGTAAATTGTTGTGAATTCCGCCATCGAATTCAAATTTTTCGGGGCCTGCAAGAGCATACAGGGGAGCGGAGCTGTCAGCTGATTGCTCTTGCAGCCCTACCAAAACTGTAGTATGTGTTGTTGGATGAAGATTCTCTATCCAAGAACACAGGAGTCCCACAGCTCTGCTAATGAATGAATGCAGTCGTGGGAATCATCCATTCATTCATGAGTACAGCCGCGGGACTCACACTGACAGGAGGAGTACCGCAGCTGTGCTCATCAATGAATGCAGACGTGGGAATCATCCTGTGATGATTCCCACAGCTGCATTCATTCATGCGCACAACCGCGGGACTCCTCCTGTCAGTTTGGGATCCCTGGGCACTAGAGGTTAAATGTGGACAAGGCTCCCCATTCATCTCCTCCAGTGCACTCTGATTGGCTGAGGAAAGTAAACCCTGATGACAGCTCAAGAGTCATCAAGATTTTCCTTTCCTCAGCCAATCACAGGGCACTAGAGTTGATGATTTGGGAGACTTGTCTTCAATTAACCTCTAGTGCCCGGAGAACACACAGACAGGAGGACTTTCACGGTTATGCTCACGAATGAATGCAGCCGTGGAAATCATCCTGTAATTTCCTCGAACCTCCGATGGTTCTGCGAAATCGTTTTCGCCAAAATTTAGCAGACCTATCGAAAGTTCGAGGACATTTTCAGGAAGTGTGTTACTAACAGTAGCAATAATTCAAACTAAAGGGGAAAAATCCAGAATAACGATCTATATTAGAGCCAACAAATCTAAAGATCAAAAATATTCCAATAAATTAATAACTTTAAATGAATTCAATATATATATATAGTATAATTAATTTTTGGTATAACAGTTTTGAATTCTCTTGGAGTAAATTACTGTTAGAATAACGTATGATATGATTAATTGAAAGAGTTTTAGTATATCTGCTTGCTTTAATTATATTTAACCTCTATTTAAATCTCAAATTAATTCCTTACACTCTCTTAAGTCTTTATCTAAATTTTTTTTATCAATTTCTGATTATTTTTATATTTTTTTAATTTTGCTGTTTATAGAGCTAATACCAGGAACATCATTTTAGTGATAAATGTAACAAATAACTTTTTCTTTGTATACATGTTGACAGGACTTGTTTGGGGATTACATTTAATTTTTTGTATCTTTTATTCTTGTTTTTTGCTTTTAAAAGAATAAAGAAAACCTTGTATATATCAAAAAATAATTTTGCGTTTCCAGAGTAAATTATTTGAAACCCATAGTTGAATTGTTCTAGTTTGTAAATAACTAGGTAGTGACAATGGTGGAGACAAAGAAAATCTTTACCGGCTTATTTTACTTAAGCTCTGGCCAAATATATATACATAAAAGTAAAAAGTAAGTATATTTGTAATCAGCTTAGGGTGAGGGTAAAATCATTGAAAACAAATGTATAGTACAATAGTTGGAGGTTTTGATATAATGATGTGACAATAATATATAGTAATAAATACATTCCTATTTGTTGGAAGAATACATATAAATACATATATAAATTGGAGTGGAACCAGGCTATAAAGCCTATTTTGGATAAAAACTTTGTTATCTTGTTGAGTGGTGGACCTAGAGGCTAATTTACATTATTTTTTATTTTTAACATATTAATTGTAACTAATGGTTTTAGTATATTG